>NW_025363900.1:0-5856 GCF_016433145.1 Gracilinanus agilis
TTTAAATAAAATAAAAGTTAAAGTAAATCAGTTCTTAATAGCATTTTCCTTCCCTAGATAAAGCTAATCACATTAGTAAACATAACATAAAAAGATAGTAAAGAAAAATAGGCTAGTTTCAGGAGTCACAATTCATTACTCTGGGTCAAAATCATCAGATTTAGAGCTGGGACTCCTGAGCTTACCTAGTCCAGATCCCTTATTTTGGAGATGAGGGGCTTGTGACCCAAAGAGGCCATTTGCCCAAGCAATGAGTGAGCTATGGGCTCAGCCCTAACGGTTTCAAATCTTATTCTTTCCACTCCAATATACTGCAAAGCTTAGCTTTGTTGATGGCCACATTTTGCAGATTTCCTCTTTCCCTTTACCTTTCTTCATGCTGTTCCCTATTCAAAGAATGCCCTCCTTTCAGCTCAGTCTACACAGATCCTGCATATATATTTCTAAGTCTAGCTCAACTGCCATCTCCCCTAGGAAGCCTTTCCTGATCTAACAGAATGTAAGTTCCTTGAATTGATGTATTTTTATCTTTCTATTCCCAAAGCCAGACAAAGTGTCTTGTATAAAGAAGATGCTTAATATATGCTTGTAGAACCAAATTAAATTATATCCTTCTAGTGGTAAATCAATGATTCCCAAAGTGGGCACCACTGCCCCCTGGTGGGTGCTGCAGCAATCTAGGGTGTTGGTGATGGCCACAGGTGCATTTATATTTCCTATTAATTGCTATTAAAATTTTTTTTTAATTCATTTCCAGGGCACTAAGTAATATTTTTTTCTGGAAAGGGGGCAGTAGGCCAAAAAAGTTTGGGAACCACTATAAATGATTCTCTGATTCTGAATGACTCTTCTTTTGTACCTCTCCTGGTCTGGTTTTGTTTTAGTTATTTAGACATGAGAGACCGCATGGAAATAATCTTGGAGTGGAATAATGTTCTGCTACTCACTAATTGGGTCACTTTTGGCAAATCATTTTCTGTTCCTGGAGTCTCAGTTTCCCTATCTGCAAAATGGGGATGGTAGTTGCGACACCATTTCATAGGTAAGTAAGGGGAGTGTCTTGTAAACTGTAAAGCCCTTAATAAACGTGAGCTACTTTTTATTCATCAACATTGTCATCATTTTGATGTGGGCTGGCAGTAAGCAGTAAGGGGTAGTAATAGGAAAGGGACCCTCAAACTCTGAAATCTTGCATTTCTCTCTAGTTAGCACTAGTTAAACATCAACTGCAACACCTGTAGTTTCAGCATTTGTCAAGCACGAATTGCAGATTTTTCAATTATTCAGTTGGTAATGGTCTATTTCGAAGCATCAGCTTTGTACTTATTCTGTTTTATAATTGCTTAATTGTTCTTAGAAATCATTAATTCCCTAGAGTGGTCCTCCAATGGACCGGGGCCCCTCCCCATGTCCCCTTCTGGAATGGCGTCAAGACCTCTCCCTGACAAATGATGACAAGGTGGACAATGGAGGAACATGGAACTTGTGCATGCTCTTTATTCCCTAAGGCAACAAACCCCCAAACATACCCCTACCTGAAGGGATCTACCTCTTGGGGACTCCATTTGGGGTTTCTAGGCAGATATACTGAAGTAGTTTGTTATTTTTTTTCTCCAGTTCATTTTATAGATGAGAAAACTGAGGCAGACAGGATTTGGGAAGGGAGATTCTAAGCCACCAGACCCTAATAAATATGCCAACCCTGATCCATGGTGGAAGCTCCACGCCTTGGAGGAAGCTACCTACTATCAGCCCCAAAGAGGTTCCTCTACCAGCCCCTGAGCTTAAGGCCACCTGAGGAGCCCCCAGACTATTCCACCAATTACTGGGCTATTATACCACCAAAAACTACTTCTTCAAATAAAATTCTTTTCTTACTTCTGTACTGAACAGAGTTTGAGAATCCCGTTCTTGGGGTGAGATCCAGCTACAAACTTGGCTGTTTTCTCCCACATCACTTTTCATCTTTTCTATTAAATAACAAATACAGAACTCTGTGCAAAGTAGGTGCAAGAATAATAATAGCTAACAGTGATACAATGGTCACTTTGGGGCAGGTACTGCACTAAGAGCTTTACTATCATTATCTCTTTTAATCCCAACAATAATCCTGGAAAGTAAGTGTTATTATTATCCCCATCTAAAGATGGAAAAAGAGAGGCTGAGAAGATCACAGAGCTAATAAGGGTCTGAGGCAGAGCGCAGCCTCAGGTATCTCTGGGTCTTAATTTAATATTCTAATGGATTTCAATCCATTCTTCAGTGGAGTCTACCTCTTAGGGACTCCATTTGGGATTTCTAGGCAGATATACTGAAGTAGTTTGTTATTTTTTTCTCCAGTTCATTTTATAGATGAGAAAACTGAGGCAGACAGGATTAAGTGACTTGCTCAGGGTCACACAGAAGTGTCCAAAGCCAAATCTGAACTCAGGAGGATGAATCTTCCTGTCTCTAGCTTGGCACTCTCTCTATCCACTGTACCACCCCTAAATGCTTTAACCACTACACCAGCCAGATGCCCCAAATGTTACTTAAGAGTTGGCACAAATATAAAGATGCCATGACTATCTGAGGGGTACTAGATTGTTCTTGCCCCCAAATATCTTCAATCTGGATGAAAGAGGTAGTGTTGCCTAGTAGGTAAAGGAGTGGCCTTAGACCAGTGATGGGCAAATTATGGCCTGCAGGCCAGATGTGGCCCCCTGAAATGTTCTATCCCACCCTGCAACATTCTTCCTAATCTGATGAATACAGTGAGTAGGATACAATACAATGAAACTTCTAAAAAGTTGCCTTAGAAACAGACTGACAGAGGAACATTTCCTTTCCTTTGGCCCCCTCTTTAAAAAGTTTGCCCATCACTGCCCTAGACTATAAAGGATTATTATATTTAAGTCCAACACTTTAAAACATAAATTGCTGGTTTGCACCAATACAAGTGTATTCACCAATGTAGAAGAGCCCACTTAAATGAAGTCGCAGGTACACCAAAAACATAAAAAGCAAACTAAATTAAAACTAATACATATGAGTAAACTGAGATCCAAAAACTATGGACCTCGGTGGAATGACGGGCTCTAAAACCCAGATCTCTTCTCTCCAAGCCAGGGCTCCTTCTACTCTGACAAACTTACCTGCCTCCACCATCCTAAATGTAGCATCTTCTCTTTTGCTTGCCCAGCCCTTGCAGGTCCCCAGCCTGTTCCCCGGGTCTAGGAGTGAGTGACAGGAGGCTCCTTACCCATTTCGCAGTCCTTGCCAGTGAATTCCTCAGGACAGGCACAATGATAAGAAGTGGAATCATGCGAGTTGGAACAGGACCCTCCATTTCTGCAAGGGCTGGAGGCACAGTAATCCAGGCTGCCTGGAAGACACAGGGAGGTAAGCCAAGCCTCTGTTCCCCCTTTTGCCTCCCTCTCTCAGGCATTGCCTGTGAACTGGAAATTCTGCTGGCTTCTGGTTAGACACAAAGGAAAATCCTCCTTTGAGGATCTCAAAGCCCTGATTTATTAGAGGGAAAAAAATTAAATAAATAAAGGAGAAAAAAAACATATTTCAAAGTGGCTGGGTTTGTCACTTCTCTATCTGGAGGCAGATAGTATGGTATATCATGATTCGTGTCCATTAAAGCAGCCAAGACCTTCCTAGTTAATTCTCCTTACGATATTAGAAAACAAGAGCTCATGAGTTTGTTTTGTAAGAGTATTTTGATGATTGCATCCCAACTTTATTGGTTTCTTTTGTATTTAATTCATTTTAAAGCATTATTTGGGGAAGGGTTTCTCCGGGCTACCAAAGGCACCCGTGATGCAGAAAAAGTCAAGAACCCCTGCTCGAAAGGATGCTATTCTGAGAGAATAACTGGCCTGTCACACTCAACATCCCAATGTTAGGTGACTCGATTCCAAGGAAGAAGTGATGAGGTCTGGATGAGGACCTCGGGCACTGGCACTGATGGAGGGAAGGACCAGTGAGAGGTGAGGGAAAGGATTATGGGGGCCACCAAAGACAAGATCCCCCTACTTATTGCTTGTTGGCTCTGGGAGGGGGGAAGAGAGAGGAGAGAGAAAGAAAATGGATCATGTAAACATGGAAAAGTAGTTAAAAATTAAAATTTAAAAATTCCCCAACATAGTAATACTTTTGCTGGTGAGATAAGGATACCCGTCTAGCCTAATCGCATTTTAACATCATCCCTTAGACAAACATGTACACAAACACAGAGAAAGCTGTTCAAAAGAGGTAGTGAGTTTTTTGTTCCTGCTGCTCCTCAAGTAGAGATGGGAATGCCATTCTAAATGGAATCTCTCACTCAGCTCCCCAGACGAGGAGCTTACACAGAACAAGTTGAATCTGGGAGTTTTTGTTGTTCAGTCACTTTGGTTATAGCTCACTTTTTATGATCCCATTTGGGATTTTCTTGGCAAAGACACTAGAGTTGCTTGCCATTTCCTTCTCCAGCTCATTTTACAGATGAGGAAATTGAGGCAAACTAGGTTAAGTGTCTTGCCCAGGGTCCCGCAGCTAGTAAGAGTCTGAGGCCAGATTTGGGCTCATGAACATGAGTCTTCCTGATCCCAAGCCCAGCGCTCTATCTACTGAGTCACCTAGTTGATCCATGTGGGGATTGGTTCCCCAGAAACATTTTGTCTTTCATCCTTTGGCTTCTATCAAATTTCCTCTGGGAAATCTCAGTATATAGCTGGAGTATAACTGTCTAGGTCTCCCCATATGCACCTAAATGGCTCCCCATTTCCCATATAAGGAATTCAAGTTGATATATTGGGTAAGGTTAGCCTATGTTCTACCCCACAGGCAAGGAAGAAAACTCATGAAGGACTCACAGTAATCCCTAAACAACTGATACCATTCTCCTCCCTCTCTAGTGAGCCCCGCTTTTCCCCAAGATCCTAGAGTCCTCCAAACTCCTAGCGCCACGGGGGGAGCTTGGACTCTCCTTTGAAGGGGCATCACCACTTACAAATACAGATGCCTGCAATAACCAGCTTCAGATGGACAGAGTGAAGACCCAGACAAGCTCTCATACACTTATTTACTTGAGGACACACCAACCCACGCCATTCACATGCCACTGTGGGTCATCGATTCAGGACTGGACAGGAGCCCAGAGGACATCTAGTCCAACTTTTCATTCTACAGAAAGGAAATCAGGGCACAGAGAGGGTCACACGGGGAGTAACAGAGATGGGCTTCCAACCCCCGGCTTCTCCCTCAAAATCCAGCACTCTGTCTACTCCTCTGGCCCTCTCGTTTTACAGAAGAGCAAACAGAGAACCAAGAAAGGAGAAAGATCCTTGCCCCAGTCAGGCGATTATTCGTGCCAGAGCTTAGATGCAGAGGAATCCAGCTCCTCCCAAGCCAAATGCTATGCCTCCTGCCTTTTTCTTCCTAACCCTTCCTCTCCTGAAGGGCCACAGATGGAAATGTGTGTGTTTGCATAGAAAACACACGGGCCAACGCATAAACGCACGAGTAGACGTGGGAATGCACCAAACACAGATACGGGCACACAGACAGCTGCACTTGTAGATGCTGAGAGACACACATGTAGAAGAACTCACATAGGCCGGCTAAATCCTCATTTTTGTAACTCAGGGTCTACACTCTAGTCTAGCCCCTTCAAAAGGGTTATCAGGTCGTCTCTGTTCTCAGAAATCTGGCCCGGACTTGAGCCTGTGTACATTCTTAGATTTGAACGCCAGATGGCAATGTTGGCTCACAAATGGCCAAAAGAGGGTGGTCATAAATGTACGTATATGCACATATATGTATTCCTCCCTCCCTCCCTCTCCCTGTCTCTCTCTCTCTCTCTCTCTCTCTCTCTCTCTCTCTCTC
>NW_025363901.1:0-2032 GCF_016433145.1 Gracilinanus agilis
TCATGTAACCATGTTAAAAATGAATATTAATAAATGTTAAAAAAAAATACATCTTCCATCTTCCCATTTCCATTGTATCTTCCTCTGACTAGCAAAGCCTTTCTGTCCTTCCCCCCCCCCCTCCTTCATGGATTATCAGTACATTAAATGGCAATAGCTTTACAGCCAATGAGCATCAACATACTTTTTTATGTAAGGTACTCAAGAGTACAAAGAGAGGTTGATAGAATTATCAGCACATATCAACAGCGCTAAGTCACCATACAGCATTATGGGAATATCCTTTACTGCACTTGAGAAAACATTATAACAATCCATCTGAAAAGTCATTCAGGGTGCAAAAGTGAGTTTGCACAAATAACTAGCTGGGTGTTATAATGATAAGCATGTCATATTTATGACAGATTTTTACTTCAAAAGAAAAAAATTCTGTCCAGATGTCAAATTTTAAGCAGAACAGCAATAAACTCAGTGTCAATCATTCATTATGAGATTTACCAGGTAACGATAAAATCAATATGAAATGGTACACTTTTACAGAGAGACTCTAGAAGAGTGCTTGATAATATCTCAAACTATGAAACAAGCCATTTTTTCTTCTTCCCATGCTCCATCCTATGAAATTCTTGTTCACCAGATTAAACTTTGATGCATCTCTGATCTCCCTGGAGTGGGTGGTCCCTCAACCAAGGCAGGACTCAACCTCTCCTAGAATTCCCATTATATCTAGTTCTTGTCCTTCTCTTTCTGTAAATCTTGAATGATGGGTCTGCTTGAAGCCACTCATTGCCTATGTCACTGAGCAGAGTCAGATAGAAGTCCCATTACATACTGAGATTAAGTTGATTCCATGAAATAATACTGAATTTTTCTAGCTAAAGAACAGTGAAAGGTGGGAGAGAGAAAAGTCCTTTCACCAGATAAGAGTCAGAAGCACTGTGCAATAAAACAGAATAGAAAAAACCCAAAAGCTATAGAACTAGAAGGCTTAGAGATTTAGAAGTAGAAAGGATAATAATAACAATAACTATAATAATAATTTATATATCATTTAAGGTACTTTACATATATTATTTTATCTTCCTGGGAGATAAGTACAATTTTATCATCCCCATTTTACAGATAAGGAGACTGAGGCAGACAGACATTAAATAACATTCACAGGGTAACACAAACTAAGTAACTGAGGCCATATTTGAGTTCAGATATGACCTGAATTTGGATCATCACTCTATTCTCCTTAGACCAACTAATTCCTTACAAACTTGGAGTTCTTTGAGGTCATCAAATCTAGCTTGCATGTTGTTTTTTTCCACAGGTGACGATAATGAGACCCAGGGACAATTCATGACTTACTTGTCTGAGGTCACACAGGTAGTAAGTGATAGATCTATAATTTGAACCTAGGTCTCTTAACTCCAAATTGTGAATTTTGTTCAATCGGGAATCAGGACCAAAAGGATCTGAATAAATGTATAAGGGATGAGTACTGAATCTGGTTGCAAGGATTTGATATTGAGAAAAGGAGAAAAGGTGTGAGTTTGACAAAGTGTCTACTTAATTTGCTTTGTTTGTGTTCTGAGGGCGATGATTTTGTGTCTAGCTTATGTGTGGACACCTCCCAGCACAGTTTTCTCTAAATCTGTCACAGCCGACTAGCTCTGACTGCCATCTTCACTGCTCTCAGCTGGCTTTGGGTTACAACAGATACTCACTTGTCCCTTTCTTCAGTATTCTTCATTCCTCTTCTCAAGGTGCTCTAATTTTTATAATTATCCCAGCATTATAGATTGTAGTGATAACTGTACATCCATCCTATGCTATTGCTATTTCCTGATTCCTACTCATCACATGGGATTGGAAAAATATCACATTTTAGTGCTGATAGATAGATAACCTACAAATTATCTAAGCCATTACCTTTATTTCACAGGTAAAGAAGATAAGGCTCTGTCCAACTACTATTCACTTGCCAAAATAGGACTAGACCTATCCAATGAACCTTATATATGTGTATATATATATATATATA
>NW_025363902.1:0-3179 GCF_016433145.1 Gracilinanus agilis
TATATATATATGTAACTATGATGACACAGAATGATATGTATGTATGCATATGGATAGGTTAAAAATTAATCAAGTGCTGAAAGAGAGGGTTGCACTGAGAGAAGGGAAGGGAGAGACAGAATGCAGTAAATTATATAACATAAAGAGCTGTGCAAAATCATTATAGAGAGGGGAAGATAAGAGTGGTAAGGAGCAATGCTTAAACTTTGCTCTCATTATAAAGTGCTCATAGAGGGTAAAACAAGTATACTCAGGGTGGTATAGAATTCTATCTTACCCACAGAGAACTAGAGGGGAATAAGACAAGGGAAGAGGTAGGTAATTAGAGGGAGAGGGAAGTAGGGGGGTGACAAAAAGCAAAATACTGGTGAGGAGGAAGAGAGAGAAAGGGAATACAGCAGGATATAAAGAGGATAATATGATAGAGAGCAATACACAGTAAGTAATCATAATATTGAACGTGAATGGGATGAACTCACCCATTAAATGGAAGTGGATAGCAGAGTGGATTAAAAACAGAATCCTGCAATATGTTGTTTATAAGAAACACATTTGAGGTAGGATGACACACAGATTCATGGTAAAAGGCTGGAGCAGAATTTATTATGCATCATCTAAATTTAAAAAAAAACAGGATTAGCAATCATGATACCACCCAAAGCTAAAGTAGAAATTGATCTGATTAAAAAAGATAAGAAAGGAAATTACATTTTGTTAAAGGGTACTATAAACAATGAAATAATATCACTACTAAACATTTTTGCACAAAATAGCATTACATCTAGATTTCTAAAGGAAAAATTAAAGGGGCTCAAGGAGGAAATAGATAATTAGGCCATATTAGTGTTGGATCTCAACCTTCTCCTTTCAAAACTATATAAATCTACCTGAAAATTAAATGAGAAAGAAGTAAGGGAAGTATATAAAATGTTAGTTAAATTAGAGTTAATAGATATTTGGAGAAAACAGAGCAAGAATAAAAAAAGAATAAACCTTTTTCTCAGCAGTACATGGTACATATACGAAGATCAACCATGTACTAAGGCACAGAAATATTGCAAACAAATGCAGAAAAGAAGAAATAATAAATGCCACTTTCATATCATAATGTGGTAGAAAGTATAATTAACAAGGGACCATGGAAAGGCAAATTTAAAATGAACTGGTAAGTAAATAATCTAATTCTTCAAAACTAGTGGATCAAAAAGGAAATCAGAGAAACAATTACAGACTTCATTAAAGAGAATGAGAATGGGGAGACATCATATCAAAACCTATGGGATACACCCAAAGCAGTGCTCAGGAGAAAATTTATATCTCTGAGTGCCTATAGCAGTGATTCCCAAAGTAGGCACCACTGCCCCCTGGTGGGTGCTGCAGCGATCCAGGGAGGCAATGATGGCCACACTTTTTTTGTATTACATTCTATTCTAAGTTCAATAAATAGTTTTATAATTTCCAGGGGGTGCTAAGTAATATTTTTTTTCTGGAAAGGGGGCAATAGGCCAAAAAAGTTTGGGAAGCTCTGGCCTATAGCAACAAAGTCAACAAGAGGAGATCAATGAATAGAACTTACCACTTAAAAAAAATTAGAAAAAGAACAAATTTTAAATCCCCAGATAAAAACTAAATTGGAAATTTTAAAAATTAAAGCAAAAATTAATACAATTGAAAGTAAGAGAACTACTTCACTAATAATTAAGACTAAGAACTGGTACTTTGAAGAAACAAATAAAATAGATAAAGTACTAGTCAATCTAATAAAAAAAGAAAGAAGAGAATCAAATTAACAGTATCAAAGATGAAAAAGGCAACCTTACCTCTAATAAAGAGGAAACTAAGGTAATTATTAAAAACTATTTTGCTCAATTATATTACAATAAATATGACAATCTAGGTGAAATGGGTGAATATTTATAAAAATATTAATTACTTAGATTAACAAAAGAGGAAATAGAATACTTAAATAATCCCATCTCAGAAAAAAGGAATTGAATAAGTCATCAAGGAACTTACTAAGAATAAATTCCCAGGGCCAGATGGATTCACAAGTGAATTCTATCAAACATTTAAAGAACAACTAATCCCAATACTATATAAGTTATTTGACAAAATAAGCAAAGGAGTTTCACCTAATTCCTTTTGTGACACAAATATGTTACTCAGTCCAAAGCCAGGCCTACGAAAAAATAAGAAAGAAAACTACAGACTGATCTACTTAATGAATAGATGCAAAAATCTTAAATAGAATTCAAGCAAAAAGACTTCAGCAAGTTATCACAAGAATTATTCCCTATAGAATTTATACCATGAATTGAAGGATGGTTTAATATTAGGAAACCATTCACATAATTGATTTTATCAATAATCAGCCCAACAGAAATCACATGATTATCTCAATAGATGCAGAAAAAGCCTTTGACAAAATAAAACACCTATTCTTATTGAAAATACTAGAAAGCAAAGAATAGAAGGGCCATTTCTCAAAATGATAGAGTATATATTTAAAATCATCAGCAAGTATCATCTGCAATGAGAAAAAGTTAGAAGCCTTCCCAGTAATATCAGGAGTGAAGCAAGGATGTCCATTATCACCTCTCTTATTTAATACTGTTCTGGAAATGCTAGCTATAGCAATTAGAGAAAAGAAGAAATTGAAGTGATTAAAGTAGGCAATGAGTAAATGAAACTATCACTCTTTGCAGATGATAGGATGGTTTACTTAAAGAACTCAATAAAATCAACTAAAATACTTCTGGAAATAATGAACAAGTTTAGCAAAGTTTCAGGGTACAAGATAAAACCATATAAACCATCAACATTTCTATATATTTGCAACAAAACTCAGAAACAGGAGTTAAAAAGAGAAACTCCATTTAAAATCACTCTAGGCAATATAAAATATTTAGGAATCTATTTGCCAAGACAGCACAGGAATTATATGAACACAACTACAAAACAGTTTACACACAATTAAAACTGGACCTAAGTGATTGGAAAAACATCAATTGTTCATGGGTAGTATAATTACTCTTGTATCCTAGACTTTATTTCCCAAAATCTCTTTCCTTTCATCCCCAGGTTGAAGATAAGTTTGTGTAGCTCCTCTCTCTCTCTCTTTCTCTCTTTTTCTCTCTCTCTCTTTCTCTCTCTCTCTCTCTCTCTCTCTCTCTCTCTCT
>NW_025363903.1:0-1803 GCF_016433145.1 Gracilinanus agilis
AAGAACAGGGACAGAGACAGAGAATAAGGCAGAGGGAGATAGAGAGGCAAAGAGAATGAGAGATGGAGAGGTGGTGACAGAGAAAGGAGGAGAATGAGGGAGAAAGTGGGAGAAAGGTTAAGTGAGAAAGAGAAAGAGATAAAGGGATAGAGACAGAGAGGGAGAGAGAGAGAAAGAAATGATGAGGAAAAGAAAGATAAAATGAGAAACAGCAGACCAGGGGAGGACTTTGGGAGTCTATGCACACCAGGTGAATGTCATAGCTGAAAGTTGTTGGGCCCTGCTGGCTGTAGTCACTCACAGGAGACA
The DNA here is from genome assembly GCF_016433145.1 of Gracilinanus agilis. Classification (NCBI taxonomy): domain Eukaryota; kingdom Metazoa; phylum Chordata; class Mammalia; order Didelphimorphia; family Didelphidae; genus Gracilinanus; species Gracilinanus agilis. The sequence continues at coordinate 310 of NW_025363903.1, forward strand.
GGAGACCCTGACTGGCCTTCCAAGGCAGGGAAGGCAAGTGAAGCAAGCTGGTGGCTGCAAAAAGCTGGGGACTGTAGAAACTAAAAATGGCTGCTACTAGTGGTAGAATTCCTGAGGACCTTGGACAGATAACCTGAAGTCAATCACACACTGGCTCTGTCAAGGGGAATAGGGAAAAAACTTGGCTGTGGATTTCTAGAAACTCGAAAAAATTAGGACTCAGGAAATAACAGAACAAGAATCGTGAACTGAAGAGAGCATCCCCCAAGCACACTTTCTCTCCTGAGGCCACCCCAGGTACAACAGGATATTCTAAATGATCAGTAGCTGCCACAAGCCCAAGCCCCCAGTGCCCAATACCTTGATCTCTGAGTTAAAATTCCTCTACATCACAGTCCTAGGAAGGTGACTGGTGACAGGGGATGTTGGCATAATTTAATACTCTGAATGGAGGCATTTCCATTCTCTCATCACCTTGAAAGTGACCAATATACCTTTGCCTCCCTTCTCCCCAATTATTCTCAGTCAGTCATTACCTGAAAAAAGGTTGGGAGAGGGAGGCTCCCCAAAGGTCTTTGACAAATGGGGTGAGGAAGTAGGGTGTGTCACAAGGCACTTCCTTTATGTGCATGAATTACAGTAGCTGGTCCAGGGTTCCTTGCCAAGGCCACCTCGAAGCCTTGTATGTGGTGCTCCCTTTGGAAACAGGCCCAGGGATGTGCCCCATGCTATCATCTGTCATTGTGGGTTTTTAGATGATTCAGTTTACCCTTAATTGAAAAGTTTACACTGGGAGAAATCCCAGTGCCAAGTACCCCTATTTGGGGTTGAATATTAAGCACCTTTTTGTTTTGAAGGCTTCTCTATTGGATGAAAGTTTTCCTCTCATGAAGCCCAGTTTCATTGTTTGACCTCTGCCTTTGATTTGCTACAGCTGACACTTCTTTATACCCTAGTCGCTGGCTGCAAAGAGGTTTACCAACCTGTTTGTGATACCTAATTATCCAGAAGATAGAAGGACTCCCGATTCCCTTTACTCTTGGGAAAAAGCAGCTAGTGTGTTGGTACTTAGCACAGTGCTGTCTTCATGGGATGTGGTTCCCAGGTTCCTAGAGCCTTTGGTTTCAAAGGTGTTTAACTTATGGCTCTATGTATTGATGACATATGTGAAGGATGTCCCTATTTCTGTTGAAAGAGTGGGTTTTATTGATTTCTTGGTCATTCTCTGTTATTTCCAAGTTAACACATCCCAATCTAGGCTTTCATGTTTATTTCAAAAACTTCCTTCAAAGCACCTATCAGCCATTTTTCGCTTGTTTATCTCTCCAAAGCTTTGCTCTTGTGAAAAGACAATATTAATACTTTACCGTTAAAACCACTCCACCGTATGGTAAAATCTATACAATGCTGTCTCAATTTCTGTTTCATCATTTTGCTTTTACTTCTCTTTCATCTTCACCTGCATGATTCCTCCTTCAAGTGCGTTTTATCTAT
>NW_025363904.1:0-7890 GCF_016433145.1 Gracilinanus agilis
AAGAAAGAAAGAAAGAAAGAAAGATCTCAGCAGTGTCTGAATAAATCTCTCACTTTTAGGTCACCTGAGGCAAGACAGGAATTACTCTAAAGCAAGGATTTGAGTGCATACATGTGTGTGTATGTGTATGCATGTGCATGTGTGTGTTTAATAAACTCCTTTCGCATTCTGGGGAAGCCTAGGGACTCTTTTCAGATGAATAATTAAAGAGATGCTAGATTTCACTTGGAAGTTAGTGAGGATAAAAATGTCATTTTTTCCCATCTAAGTTCTTGAACCCCTTGAAATCTATCAGGACCCTGTTGGAATCTGTGGAGCCCTTGTTCTAGAGGAAATTTTACTAGTAAACTAAGAACAAAGAAATATCAACAGCAACAAAAGGGAAAACAAAGATACTTCCAACAGTTGCCAGAGGACTTAACTAAAATATCAAACAACACAACTGGAATCCAAAACCCTGGGCAACAGGGCCACATGGATTCACAAGTGAATTCTATCAAACATTCAAAGAACAACTAATCCCAATACTATACAAACTATTTGACAAAATAAGCCAAGAAGGAGTCCTACCAAATTCCTTTTATGGCACAAATATGGTACTGATTCCAAAGCCAGGTAGATCAAAAACAGAGAAAGAAAACTACAGACTGATCTCCTTAATGAACACAGATGAAAAAAATCTTAAATAAAATACTACCAAAATCCGAGGCAATGATGATTCTAATGGAAGAGAGAGTGAGAGTCCACCCTGGACCTTCTTCTTTTTTTCAGTTTTTTAAAAATCAATGCTGCTTCTTTTCTATCTCCACCATTCCCTGATGGTCCATACCAATAAGTCGAGGATCTCTGATTTCAGTGATGAGGGGGAACCTCTCACTGAAGATCAATTTTAGAGTTGACTAAAGTTTAAAGAAGTGTCGAGTGACTTGCCCATAGTCACCCACCTTGTGTGGGTCGAAAGTAAAATGGGAACCAAAGCCTTCCTGTTTTCAGATCTGGAGCTCCAGCCATTATGACACATGGCCTCTCATTGCATCATTACTTCTTATGGAGGATTTCAATATGAGTTTATGAAGATCTATATAGTTTAGTGCAGCCAAACCAAAATGCATCTTTTTTTTTTAATTTTAAACCCTTAACTTCTGTGTATTGACTTATAGGTGGAAGAGTGGTAAGGGTAGGCAATGGGGGTCAAGTGACTTGCCCAGGGTCACACAGCTGGGAAGTGTCTGAGGTCATATTTGAACCCAGGACCTCCCGTCTCTAGGCCTGGCTCTCAATCTACTGAGCTACCCAGCTGCCCCTAAAATGCATCTTTTAAAAACAATTTTGAGTACTTTCTATGGTTACATGATTCATGTTCTCTTCCTCCCCTCTTACCTCCCCCCTCCCAGAGCTGACAAGCAATTCCATTGAGTTATACATGTATTATCACTTGATACCTATTTCTTTATTATTCATTTTTGTAATAGAGAAATCTTTTAAAACCAAAACCCCAAATCCTATACTGTAATGCAAGGTGGCTAACAGAAACTTTTTGCTTCTTACTTACTTTTTTATAACAATACCCATATAAACAAGTGACAGATCATTTGCTTTTCTTCTGTGTTTCTGCTCCCACAGTTCTTTCTCTGGATGTGGATAGTGTTCTTTCTCATAAGTCCCTTAGGATTGTCCTGGGTCATTGCATTGCTGCTATTAGAGAAGTCAGTTACATTCAATTGTGCTACAATGTATCAGTCTCTGGGCATAATGTTCTCCTCATTCTGTTCCTTTCACTCTGCATCAATTCCTGGAGGTCTTTCCAGTTCACATGGAATCCCTCCAGTTCATTATTCCTTTGAACACAACAGTATTCCATCACCAGCAGATACCACAATTTGTTCAGCCATTCCCCAATCAAAGGACATTCTCTCATTTTCCAATTTTTTTGCCACCACAAAGAGCACGGCTATAAATATTTTTGTACAAGTCTTTTTCCTTATTATCTCTTTTGGGGTATAAACCTAGTAGAGGTATTGCAGGATCAAAAGGTGCAGTCTTTTAAAGCCCTTTGGATAGGATTCTAAATTGCCTTCCAGAATGGTTGGATCAATTCACAACTACCAGCAGTGTATTAGCATCCCAATTTTGCCACATCCCTTCCAACATTTATCATTTTCCTTTACTGTCATACTGGACAATTTGCTAGATGTGAGATGGTACCTCAGCATTGTTTTGATTTGAAATGCATCCATTTTTAATGAACATAAAGAATGGCCACAGATTGCCTTGTCAGATGTCCTCACTCCTATCTGAGGGACTCTGGCCAAGAGATTCTAATCATCGTTCTATTCCTTGCTCATTGGTTGATGAAGGAAGAGAACTGATGGAGACAGATCAGTCTAGAATCTTGATGCCAGGCTACTTTGTCTTTCCTCTCCACTTTGATTATGAAGGAATATAATTTCAGAGAAGGAAGGGTTTTGGAGCCCTCATTTAATAAATCAGAATGCTGATGTCTAGAGAAGGAAATGACTTGCCCAAGGTCATATAGCTAATTATGAGATAATTTTTCCCCTCTCTCCACCCACTGGACCTGTGGCATTATTAGCTTGTTCTTGGTGCCTGCCCTCTATTGATTGTCTCTAGTTGATCCTGGACGTAGCTTGTTTGCACATGTCTATTTCCATGTTGTCTCCCATAATAGACTGGGTGCTCCTCGAGGGCAGGGACTTATTGGTTAGCCCCCCTTTGCATCCACAGTGTCTGGCACAGAACAAGCTCTTTATAGATGTCGTTGCCCTAGGGAGCTTCCTCTCCCAGGCCAGATGGATACCTGCTATGGTTTACTGTCTGTTGGATTCAGCCAGTAGGTGTCAGAGAGGAAACCTGACCTCAGGGCATCCTCACTCTGAAGATGTTTCTCTATCCACTATCCCAGGGGACAGTCAGAACCTAGAACCCAGAACCGATGGTTTCATCAAGTATTTATTTATATTATGTACAAATAGAAATATTTTATATACATATTTTATCAAGTACTTATTAAGCATTTACTGTATACTTAGTGCATTTGGCATAGAGGTATATGGGATATGCAGGGAGGACCAGAGCCTCTGGTGGGAAGGCCAATGTTGTGTGCATTACGGTGTCCAGGAAGGTCCAGCACTTCTGGAGGGAGGGCTTGCCAAGACCTTTTCAAGGCTGCTCCTCCATCCTTTGGTGTCCACCTGCCATCCAGCTCTCACCTGTGGCTCCAAGAAGCTATGGCAGGCACAGGTGCTACATTCTGGTAAAACTGGTTTGGCAAATGGACTAGACCAGGCTGAGGGTAACAACAGGCTTCAGACTCAGTGGTGATTTAGGGAGATGTCTACACCAAACCATGAAGACTTTCCTGGAGAAATGGGCAGATGAAAACGATTCCTTCCAATGGCCACGAAGGCAGATGAAGCAGAGCTTGGTCAGACATGGAAGACGCCAAGGTCAGCCACTATCCCTGGGCCATCCGCAGGTGTCCTGACTTCTGTCTTGTCCCTGGACTTCCCTGGAAGAGAGAGTGAGGCAATGACTTAGTGTAACTCTCTCTTCAATTCCATTTATACTCAAGTCAAAAGACATCACCAGTAGTGATGCCATTCTGGTCCTCTTCGAGTACAAAGGGCAGCAACCAACCAACCAGGAATGCAGAGACAATGAATGAAACAATCCAAAGCTCTAGACGTTCACTGCCTGCCTGACCCAGGGTGGGTTAGAATAAACACAGGAGCGACACTCAGAAAGCCTTGATTCAAAGCTTGCCTCTGGTGCTTACCTTCTGTGGAGCCTTCCATAGCCATTTCCCCCTCTCTGGGCCTCAGATTCTTTAACTTTAAAATGAAATTAGATGTGATACTTTTCAATGTCCCTTCTGGCTCAAAATCTATGATGATCTTGTGGACTTAGAAGACTCACTTAATATCACTGAGACTCATTCTCTTCATCTGCAAAATGGGAATATTAATGATGACCACCACCTAGAATTATTTTGAGGATCATATGACATGATGTTTATAAGGAACTATGGAAACTGTAAATGGTTTTATGTGTGGGTTAATAGTTTTTATCGCGATTATTCAGTATTAGACCAGTGGTGTCAAATTCAAATTGAAGTGGGGAAGGGGGCCACAAATCTATGTGCAAAAATCCCTCTGAGTTGGGTATTGACTTAGTTTTAACATATAATGCTATCAGGGACAGCTAGCATGGCTAGAGAGAGTCAGGCCTGGAGACATGAGGTCTTGGGTTCAAGTGTGACCTCAGACTCTTCTACTTTGGAATCAATATATAATATTGATTCCAAGATAGAAGGTAGGGGTTTTGGTTTTTGTTATTTTTAATGTAATACTATCCAAGTTTTATTGTATTTTTATTTTGGCAAATATTTTTCAATTACATTTTAGCCTGGTTTGTCCACATTTGACTCTTCTGATATAATCCCAAATCTTTGTTTTATTTTATTTTATTTTTAAGCCTTTACCTGCCATCTTAGAATCAATATTAGGTATTAGTTCCAAGGCAGAAAAGTGTTAAGGGTAGGCAATGGAAGTCAAGTGACTTGCCCAGGGTCACACAGCTAGGAAGCGTCTGAGGCCAGATTTGAACCTAGGACCTCCCATCTCTAGGCCTGGTTCTCAGTCCACTGAGTTACCCAGCTACCCCCTCAAACCTTTATTTTACAAAGAGAAAATTACAGCCCAGAGAGACCAAGATAATTGCCCCAAGTCACACAGCCAGCCTTGGACCTTCAGACTCAAATTTCCCAACCAAGCTCTCTTTCCACTAGCTATGCCACGTTACTAAGGCCAAAAGTTATTTTTCTATCAGACCTCTGCTGTTTACTCTACCCAAATGACTGCCCTGCTGGCACTGGGGTGGGGGTGGGGGGGCCACAATGTCAGCTGTGTGACTTTTTTCTCTTTCTCATCACAGCTGGCCCAAGAGAAAGCACAATCCTCTGGGCCCTTCCTTGACCTTTTCTGACATCCCTAGCTCAGAAAAGTGACCTTCATTTTGCTGTGTGTTTAGTGAGTCTATTGTGTTCTCTGGGCTCCTGTCTCTTGATGGACTCGGGTGGTAAAAATCGGTAAATAACTATTCCCCACTCATCTCATCTTCCATCCATTCATGCATGCATTCATCTATTCTTCCATCCATCCATCCATCTATCCATCCATCCATCCATCCATCCATCCATCCATCATCCATGAATCTACTCATTTATCCATCATCTATTTATTCAGTCAAATATTTTCTGAGGGTTCACTGCTTTCAGAACACTCTGCCAGGTGTTTGCGGGAGGGCAGGGACAGGGAAGATGGACTGAGCAGAGGGCTGGGTCTTTACCTTCAGAGCTTATAGCTAGTTAAAGAAATCAGGCAGATACATGGATTATATAAATACTGGCGTAGTAGAAAGCCTGAATCCTGGCTCTGCCTCTTTCCAGCCACCCGATGTCAGGTACATCCATCCCTTCACTGCTCTGGGCTTCGGTTTCTCACCTTTAAAACGCTGAACCAGACCAGGGCTTGGTTATGTCTTCTTGGTCTTGGATCTTTGGCAGTCTGGTGAAGCCCAGGGATCCCGCCTCAGCATCAGTGGACCGGCCCCCTTTCACTTCCACATTGACAAGGTAAAGCAACATAAAAAGGCCCAGAGGATGCTTTAAAAACCTTTTCTGAAAGGAAAAGGTCCTCTATGTTCCAATAAGGGCCACTAGGTGACACCGTGGCTAGAATGCTGGACCTGGAGTCAGGAAGCCATCTTCCCGAGTTCAAATCTGGCCTCAGGCAGGTTCCAGCCATGTGACCCTGGTCAAGTTGCTTAAGCCTGTTTGCCTCAGTTTCCCCATCTGTAAAATGAGCTGGAGGAGGTGCTTGGAGACTCCAGTATGTCTGCCAACCAAATCCAGTCACAAAGAATCGGACAGGACTGAACAAAAATGACCAGTAAATCTTCTCACCACCATATAGCCAACTCAAACCAATTACAGAGAGCCCATAAATGCTCCACAGTCATCACGATTCTTCCAGAAACAAGCTGAACCTCTTCCTGCGGGGAGCTGAATCAGCCAAGCAAGCTGATAGGGTCTGTGCACGAACCAGATCCCGGGTGTGTAACTAAAATAACACTGACTCGTTTAGACAAATTATTGATGCCAATACAATAAATGGGAAGTGGATAAAGGAATGGATATAGTAATCCTATAACAATCACTTCTATAGCTCTTTAAGGTTTGCAAAAAGCTTTAGAGATATGATCTCCTTTAATCCTCAAATTACCTAGAAGATACCCATTTAACAAAAATGGAGGCAGGATGAGGTTGTCACATAGCTGTCTGGGACTAGATTTATGCTCAGGTCTTTCTGACTTTAAGTCCAGCATTCCGCCCATTACCCTATCCAGCTTCCTCTGCCATAAACATAGATTATAATGATTATGTACAAAAGTTTGACTAATGCAAATAAATTGTCTAAACAAGAAGACCAAAAGAGACTAAAACAACCTCACAAATACTTGTCAAGGCAACACTGATTTCGAAGATAAACTCATTGGGAATTTCTAATGAGGATGTCTGTGCTGGCATAATACCAATTTTAGGTCAGTTCCCAAATCGATTCCCAAGGTATCTAAAGCAGGATGCCATCGTTATTCAGTCTTTTCAGTCATGTCCCCATTTGGGGTTTTCTTGACAAAGAAACTGGAGTGGTTTGCCATTTCCTTCTCCGGCTCATTTGACAGATGAGCAAAGTGAGGCAGGATTCAGTGACTTGCCCAGAGTCACACAGCTAGGAAGTACCTGAGGCTGGATTTGAAGTCAGGATCTTCTTGACCTCAGGGCTGTCATCCACTGGACCACCTAGCTGCCCTGTAGGAGGGGAAGATACAAACACGTAGAGGGAATTCTTGAGTCTTGTTATTCCCAGGATAAGACGATCAAGAAAAATGTCAATGACCCAAATATCTACTTTTTCATCCGTGTAATATTTTATGAAAATAACCTACACGTGTGTAAGAGGACTCGTGATAGTTCTCTTGTCTGGAGCATAAATCTTCAGGTTCTGAGAAAAAAAAAGTCATTGAGTTGTCTTCCTTGACCACCCCTTTGTCTGAGGCTCAAGTGTGATGGAGGGTTCTAAGGGAGGCAGTAAATGGGTTGAGCCGGCTTTGGAGTTCTGTTTTGAAACAGCAGTTGTTCATTGTAAATGCTGGACTAGCCATAGAATGAGTGCAGAATAGATTCTGCTTCAGTGAATCGCATATGGAAAATTAGAAACGTTTAGTTAAGAACTGAGGATGTCAGAATTGTTTTGTGATTATGGCACAAATGTAATTTACCTGATTGTAGACAGACAAGAGCAATCGGGTTATTAGCCATAAGCTTAGGTGTGGGTGGAGTGAGAAATCAGTGTGTTATTCTCAAGGCAATAGTTATTAATGTCTCCAAAATGAATACTCCTAGGAAGGACCCCAGGAAAATTTGTCTCTCCTGTCCTGTTCAGAACACAAGCGGAGTGAGACAGAAACAACGTAAGTCTTTGTTATCAGAAGCAACCACAGCCTCTACTATACGAAGTGTTTTAGGATGAATCCTTTAAGTTTTAGTAAGTTTGCCCTTTCTCCCAGTTTCTGTTAACCTTACCCATGTATCTCCCTGTATTCTGAGTGAATTCCCAGAGTAGAACCTCTAACCTAACCCTGGCTAGGGCGTTCCAACAGAATCCATGTGGTTATATAAATTAAAACTTCAATGATAGGAGGGATTCTTCCCCAGGTTTTTCTCTCTTTCTCTCTCAATAAACAACTACATTGTGACTGATGGCTTCCGAGTCTCTTGAATAGTGGTTAGACCACCGCTGAGCACAGATG
>NW_025363905.1:0-4344 GCF_016433145.1 Gracilinanus agilis
TCCTTCCTTCCTTCCTTCCTTCCTTCCTTCCTTCCTTCCTTCCTTCCATAATCTAACATCTTCTGAATCTCTGAGTTTCATTTCATTTTTTTTCTTTCTGTCTTAGGATCAATACGGTGTATTGGTTCCAAGGGAGAAGAGTGGTAAAGGCTAAGCAATGGGGGATAAGTGACTTGCCCAGGGTCACATAGCTAGGAAGTGTCTGAGGCTAGATTTCAACCCCAGGACTTCCTATCTTTAGGCCTGGCTCTCAATCAACTGAGTCACCTAACTGTTCCTTTCATTTCTTCCTTAAAAAAAGGATATTGGTCTAGATGTTCTTGAAAGTCCCTTCCAATACCAAATACGTGACCCTGCTATGCCCTGTTTGTGCATCCTACACTGTCCTATATCGTTAGCTTTCAATTTGTTTTAGCAATTTATCATAGAATCACAGATTGTTTATTGCCAAATCTCAGACCTGGAAGGGAGCATATCCAGTATATTAGCCTCTATCTGACCAGGAGTCTCCCTTACTATACCTAAGAGGTCAACCTATTCCACTTTTTAAAAATTTAATTAAAAACATTAAAAAAATTAAAATTAATTAAGAATATTTTTCCATGGTTACATGATTCTTGTTCTTTCCCTCCCCTCTTCCCACCACCCTCCCATAGCCAACAAGCAATTCCATTGGGTTTTACATGTGTTATTGATCAAGACCTATTTCCATATTATTGATATTTGCACTAGGGTGATCGTTTAGAGTCTACATCTCCAATCATATCCCCATCGAACCATGTGATCAAGCAGTTATTTTTCTTCTGTGTTTCTACTCCCACAGTTCTTCCTCTGGATATGGATAGCGTTCTTTCTCATAAGTCCTTCAGAAATGTCTTAGATCATTGCATTCCTACTTCCACTTGAAGACCTCCAATGAAGAGAAACTCATACCTCTCTAGGGGACAGCTTCTCTTTTCAACAATTCAAAATATGAAAAAAAATTTCCCTAGATTAAGGGGTGAAAGTAAGGGAAAGGAATAAACATTTATTATATACCTACTATGTGCCCAGCTGGCACTATGCTAAGCACTTTACAAATATTATTTCATTTGATGCTCACGACAACCCTGGAAAGTAAAATGATTCCCATCATATAGATGAGGAAATTGAGGCAGACAGAAGCTAAGTGACTTGCCCATGGTCATACTGCCAGTAAGTGTCTGAGGCTAGATTTGAATTTAGGACTTCGACTGTGAGCCAGGTTCTGTATCTACTGCATCACCTGACCAAAATGCTCATTATTTTTGCCATCTGGATTAGAGTCAAATCTTTCTTTCACTTAACCAGTCTTCAAATACTTGAAGCCAGCCATCATGCCTTTCCCTCCTCTTCCTGTTTCCTTCCAGATTTCCCTTCTCCAGGCTAGACACCTTTAGTCCCTGTAGGTGATTCTTGTGATGATGGCCAACATTTTTTTAGAACTTTAATATTCACAAATGTTTTTTCATACACATTCATTTCAATCTTGAAATATCCCATGTGAGGTAGGTAATGTGGCTACTATTTTACAGATCAGAAAACTGGGGCTTAAGTGAGGTTAAGAGACTTTGGACCATAGAACCATAGATATAGAGCTGAGAAGGACTCTAGAGACTGTTTTGTTCAACCTCCTTATTTTACAGGTGAGGGAACAGAGGCCCATGACTTATTGGAGTCAGGCACATCCTTGCTTGGGAAAATGGAAACTCTTGAGGGTAGATACTGTTTCATTTGTGTCTTTGCATCTCTGGCACCTGACACATTGCTTGGCACACAGTAGGTACTTAAATAAATGCTTATTTGTTTGATTGATTATCATTTCTGTAAGACCAGAACTTTTACAAGTTCAGGAGCTAAATCTTATTTCTCTTTATACCTCATTCATTCATTCCATTCAGACTTATTAAAATTTATCATTATTTATTTATTTTAATCAAATAATCTACATTATACAGAGTGGTATGCACTGGGTGCAGAAGCTGGGCAAAACAAAGGTGAAGATCATCCTACCCTCATTGAGCATATGGACATGTAACTGCAATTGATTTGGTAAATATATACATGTAAACATACATGCCTAAGATTAAAATTAATATCCAATAACTCCAAGTATTGTATTTTATAAGATTTATTAATAATTCCTTGAAGTAAACAAATATAAGAACAAAAGTAAAAGCCTGAGTAAAGACATGTGAGAAAAATTCTCTTGCCTGGGACTCACCCCACCTCCAGAAAACGTAATCAGGGGAAAAGAGAGAACGAGAGGTGGGGCTATACAAAACTTATATCCTCCCTACGTTAGCACAAAACATGAGAAGGAACATGGGAAGCTGGGAAAGAGAGTTCTGGGATTCAAAATTTCTAATTATACACATGTGTACAAAGTGTTATGAGACAGGAGGAGAGAGACATCAGGGAAAGTTTCCTGGAAGAAGGACATTTAGGCAAGACCATAGAGGGGGAGAAGAATTTCAATAGGCGAAAATAAGAAGGGCCTGAGTATCAGACATAGGAAGGAACTTGGATGAATGTGGAATGAAATTAGGGAAAACTTGGGATAAAGAGGTGCCAGATTGTGATCCTTATCCATCCATCCATCCATCTATCGATCCATCTGTCCATCCATCCATCCATCCATCCATCCATCCATCCATCCATCTGTCCATCCATCTATCTATCTGTCCATCTGTCCATCCATCTATCTATCTGTCCATCTGTCCATCCATCCATCCATCCATCCATCCATCCATCTATCCATCTGTCCATCCATCTATCTATCTGTCCATCTGTCCATCCGTCCATCCATCCATCCATCTATCTATCCATTCATTCTTCCATCTTTCGATCTAGTCATTTAGTTCTTCACCCATCCATCTATCCGTGAATTAGGTCAATGTTTGTCATTTACCAGAAAGTTTCCTCTCTAGGCACCCAATCCCAAAGGTAAGGGATTATAGTTATCTAGGTCATCATATACCAGAGAAGTTCCCTCCCTGGATGATCCAAGATTGCTAATCAATCTATCACTGCAGAGTCATTGAGCACTTGATGTTGGAAACTAAATGAAAAACAATCAAACAAACTAGGACAAGAGTTAGCAACCCAGAGCCTCAGAGACACTGACTCCTGATCCGAGGCCACTCTGGGGCCCCATCTTTACAATTCCCTACCATATACACCTTCAGTTCAAACTAGTAAAAAAGAGTTTTTACAAAAGTGGATATCTTTTGCTATTTTATTGCTTTCATTTCCAAATATATTCCTCCCTTTTCTTCTCCCCAGAGAGCCACCCCTGGTAACAAGAACAAAAAAGAAAGAAAACAGTTCAGTCATACTAATCAACATATCAGCTGAGTCTGCCAACATGGGCAATACTTCACACCCATAGTCCCTCACTGTTTAATGATCCACAAACAATTATTAAGCACCTACTGTGTGTGTATTGCACAGTGCTAGGTGCTAGGGGCAACACTGAGTTTCCAAGAGACATGGTCTCTGCCCCAGTAGAGCCCATGGGCCAGGAGGGAGATAAGATACACCCAGGTACAAACAATAGACAATAGTACAGAGTAAGTAGCCCAGCTAAGGTGGCACCTTAGTGTACAGAGTACAGGGCCTGGAGTCAGGAAGATTCATCTTGAGTTCAAATCCAGCCTTGGACACTTATTAGCTGTTATATCCTGGGCAAATCATTTCTCCCTGTTTACCTCAGTTTCCTCATATGTAAAATGAATTGGAGAAGGAAATAGCAAACTCCTTCAGTATCTCTGCCAAGAAAATCTCAAATGGAGTCATGGAGAGTCAGATAGGACTGAAAAATAAATATTTGAGGGTAGGGCAATCTAATTATTATGTGGGACTCAAAGGAGAAAATTTGTTAGGGACCTGAGGAATCAGGAAGTCTTCCTGGAGGTGATGCTATGGGAGGCAGTATGATGATGTGGGGAGAAGGACACAAGGATTGGTGGGCTTAAAATCTGGCTTCTGTTCCCTCCCCGAAACCCCAGGGATAATAATAATGAGAGCTGGCATTTCTATAGGGTGTCCCAAAAGTCTTAGAACAGTTTTAAGTAATTTATTGAGTTAGGGAAGAGTTAGAACATAGAGTATGTAAAGGGGAGTTATAGGAAGTGAAGCTAGAAAGGTAGGAGGGATCCAGACAGTGGAGAGCCTTGAATGTCAGGATGAAGAATTTGTATTTTTTTTAAACCCTTATCTTTTGTCTTAGAATCAATATTTTGTATTGGTTCTAAGTCAGAAGAGCAGTAAGGGCTAAGCAATGGGGGTTAAGTGACTTGCCCAGGGTCACTCAGCTGGGAAGTA
>NW_025363906.1:0-8796 GCF_016433145.1 Gracilinanus agilis
GGAAGGAAGGAAGGAAGGAAGGAAGGAAGGAAAGAAGGAAGGAAGGAAGGAAGGAGGAGGGAGAAAGAGAGAGAGGGAGAGAAATTCAGCACTTTTTCTGCAATGTGTATATAATGTTAAGATTGCTGCCCAAAGCAAAGCGATGCTAAGTAATTTGCCTCAGGTCACACAGCCTATATATTCTTGAGGTGGGGTTTGAACCTAGGTCTTCCTGGTTCTGAGACTGGCTGTTTATCCACTAGACCTCCCTAATAGCATAATACCAAATCATAACAGGTTGTTAAGTCCTTTCTCTTATTAGACTGCAAGAGATTATTAATGAAATCACCAAAAGGTGGAGGAAAGGAATCAACTTTTTGAATGTAATTAAGGAGTAGTTGATGAGGCAAAAAGCATTCCATCATGTTGACAAACTATATTTTCTTTTTTTTATTTTTCTCATCTCAGAATCACAAGACAGAACATGCTGAAGTGCCTGAGCTGAGGGATCTGAGACTACAGGGGTTGGAAACAGGGGAGGGGTTTAGAGGAAGGCTGCCAAACAGAAGAAGTCTCCCACAGAGGAAGCTCACCTCCCTGGAAGATGTTCCATCCTGGAGCTAAGAATAGACTTGGTGGAGACTTCCTAGAAGCATTGAGTCCTACCTAGTATGCTCATCACTAACTCTGAGAGCTGTTCCAAAGTAAAAGAAGCTGCTTCTGGAGACTGGGTTTCCCAGAACTGGAGATCTTCAAGCTGAGTCTGCATGGCCACTCACTATGCATGATGAAAAAAGGTTGAACTTGTTGGCTCCTGAGGTACCTTTTAACTCTGAAATTCAAGTCACTCTGAAATTTGTCATAGAATCCTAGATCTAGAGCTAGAAAGGACCTCAGAAGCCTTCTAGTTCAACCTCTAAATTTCACAGATCAGGAACCTCAGGTTCATGAGGTGAAATAGTAGCAGACACAGGATTTGAACTCAGGTACATAGCTCATTCTTCTCTCTACTGCACTGCTGATGTTAGAATAATTATTCCAGTTTGAAGTAAATTAAACTAATGCTCCAGGCACCCTGATCTCCAGGCCCTCTTATCCTCTACACCCCCTCCCATGCATCCAGCTTCTACAGGGATCATAGTTGAGAACACATACCTGAAAGTTAGAAAAATTATGTCATTCTCTCAATTTCACATATTGTCAACTTTGGGGTTATCTCATCAGCAAACAGGCTTAAGGGGCATAGATTTAGGACCAGAGTAAGGAATTTCAGAGCTGTCCAGTCCAGCTCCTTCCTTTTATTGATAAGGAAACTGGAACCCACAGAGGTTAAAGATCACACAACTAGGAAGTGATAGAGTCAGTATTCAAACTGAATGTATTATGGCATACAAATGCAATAGATTACTAGTGTGCTCTAAGAGATGAAGGAAGAGATGGCTTTAAGAAACATGATCCAGAGAAAGAACTATTGAAATCGTCTTTCACATCAGTGTATTTATGGTTTTCTTTTGGGGGGAGGTTGGTTATGTATGAGCGTGCTCTTACAACAGTGGCCAATATGGAAGTGTGTGTTGCAAGACAATGAAAATAGATTTTTTTTTAGAAAAGAGACATGAAGGGACAACTAGGTTGCTCAGTGGCTAGAGAGCCAGGCCTGAGGATGGGACAACTTGGGTTTAAATCTGGCCTCAGATACTTTCTGGCTGCGTGACTCCCAAGGCTAGTAACTTAACTCCAATTGTCTAGTCCTTGCCACTATTTTGTCTTGGAATAAACACTTGGTATAGAATCCAAGTCAGAAGAGGTAAGAGTTTAAGAGAGACAGTGGACAGAGGCTGAGACAGAGACAGACAGACAGAGAAACAGAGACAGACAGAAAGCGACAGACAGAGAAGAGACAGAGACAGAGAAAAACAGAGGAGACAGAGAGACAGAGAGAGACAAAAAGAGAGAGATAGAGACAAAGAGAAAGACAGAGACAGAGAGAGACAGCCAGAGGGAGGCAGAGACAGAGAAAAAGATGAAAAAATATGTGATCTGATACAAAAGCAAGGGGGCAAAACTAGAACAATTTATAAGTCAATGTTATAAAAATGAACAACTTTGAGGGCTTTCATAAACTGGTATAGAATGAAATGATCAGAAACAGGAAAAGAATTTCTATAATAACAATAACATTGTCAAAGAAAAACAACTTCAACAAATGTAAGAACTCTGATCAGTGCCATGGCCATCCACGATTTCGGAGGATCAGAGGGAAACATCCTAATCACCTCCTAATAAAGAAGTGAATTCAATCAGAATTCAGAGCCATATACTGTTTTAACATGACTAGTGAGGGAATTTGTCTGGCTCGACCATTCAAATTTGTTACAGGAATTTTGGTTTTCTTTTTCCCCCTAAAAGAGTGGGGAATGGAAAAAAAAAGGCATGTTCATTTAAAAAATTAAATATCATTTTTTAAAAAATCAAATCTAGGTCTTTTGACTCCAAATACTGTTGTCTTTCCTCTATAAGTTTCTGCTTCTTGTTTTTTTTTTTCCTTTTTAAAACCTTATCTTCCTTCTAAAAATCAATAATGTGTTTTGGTTTCAAGGCAGAAGAGCAGTAAGGGTTAGGCAATGGAGTTAAGTGACTTGCCCAGGGTCACACAGCTAGGAAGTATCTGAATTCAGATCGGAACCCAGCACCTCCAAACTCCAAGCCTGGCTCTCTATCAGCTGATTCACCTCTCTCCATTTTTCTTATTGATCTGTGTATCCTCTTGAACATTCATGGTTGTCTCTGTCAACTCTACACCCTATTCCAAGGCATATAGCAGCTGCTGAATAAATGCTTCTTGGTTTAATATATGGCACTCACTATCCAGGGTCTAGCAATCAACAAAGGGTTGGGTCAGGATGGAACTTGCTGGAGGTCAATTAATACTCAAATAGTCAATGAATGTTATTTCCTCAGTGTTCTCACCAGTAATACATATTACGGCTCACTCGTATCTGTCCATACTGTGTGATTTTTTCACTTTCCAGCCCAAAAATCTGACTTATGGGTCCATCGAACATCATAAGAGCCTTCTTCAATTTCTCTTGACATCATATGGATACCGGCTATCCACTGGTTATCTCTTGCCCTTCTCTTTCAAGCACACATTTCTTTTATGGCATCCTTGATTCCAGGACTTCTTTGTAGTCCCTGATTTATTAAAAGATATATCAATAGACTGAGTCTTAGACTTTGAAGTCAGGAAGACCTAAGTTCAAATCTTGCCTCAGACATATTAAGTATGTAACCCTGGACAAATCCCTTAACCTCTGTCTGCCTCGGTTTCCTCTCCTGGAAAATGGAGATAATAATAGCACCTACCTTATAGGGTTGTTGTGAGGATCAAATGAGATGATATTTGTAAAGCACTTTGCAAACCTTAAAATGCTATACACATCCAAACTATTATTAATTATTATTTAATCTCTGTGAAATTATTATTATTGTTATTATTATTATTATTATTAAACCTGATAGGTAGCTAATTGGTTCAGTGGAAAGAGCATTGGACCTAGAATCAAGAAGACCTGAGGTCAAATCCAGCCTAAGCTGTGTGATTCTGGGCAAGTCACTTATTTGCCTTAATCTACTGGAGAAGGAAATGGCAAACCACTCCAACATCTTTACCGAGAAAACCCCATGAACATTATTGGCATTCTATGGACCACAAGGTCACAGAGAATCAAACACAACCAAACAACAACAAATCCCTGGGCAAGTTTTTTCATCTTTCCTGGCCTCAGTTTCCCATTCTGTAAAATGGTAGTAGTTGGCAGCTTTGGACTCTATGACCTCTAAGATCCTGTCAAGTTCTAAACCAATATATTATAGTCAACTCATACCCAAGCATCATGGCGCATCATGGATGAAATCTCATTTTTAACTTTTTGAAGGCAGTAACGTTCTCGCCCTCCAGCCATCCAACTCTGCTGAATTTGAACTTGGGATTGTCTCTACCCATCCATTGTGTTCCCATCCACCTCACTCCATTTGGACACCCCTGACCCTTTGAGGACAGATATAGGCTCTATCTCTGCATCCACTTTCTCTTCCTTGTTCAATTAAGCAGGAGTTAACTTTTTTCTTTTCTTTTTTTTTTTTTTTATGGCTGTCAGGCTGGGAGAAACCTAAGAGATTCTTCCCTAGAGTCATGTATTTAAATGCACTAACTAAAATAGATAGGATTTATAAAGGAAACAAATTACATCAAAATCACTATCAAAAAAAAATTTAAGTTCATGGAGCCCCAATAAAGAACCCCTGAATTTGGGGGGATGAAGAATTCCTTCAGAGATTCTTAAACCTACCAATAAATTCTATTTCTTTTTTCTACCCTTCTTTAAGCATCCTTGTAGCCCAGTAACCCTGAGCCCCTGCCCAGCCCCCAGAGTCCTAAACTGTAGCTAAGTTCACACTATCCACTCTCCAGGGGATCCGCTCTCTGTTTGGAGTTTCTTTATTCCAGCTCTGCCCACAAACTGGGAAAGAGAACACATCTCCATTCATTGGCCTTTCCCAGAGTCTACAAAGCTGCCACCCTCTGTGAGCACAGAGCGCTCTTGGCCCCTTTGGCCCAGTGCTCAGAGGTTGACTCTGAGGGGCCCCCTTCCCTCCTTCCACTCCTCAATGTTGTACCTGAAAAAAATAAAGGATAAATCCAGTTTATCCTATTAGAATCTTTCTTGTTAAAATTACTAATTTTATTAATGTTACTAATAAACATACAAAAATATATTTTATACTTTATGTTATCACATAATATATTGTCTATAATATAATATAAAAGTATATATGATATATTTTATACGTTCTATATTACATTGTATATATAACATTTCATGTGTTACATATTACATTATATATAATAAAATAAATATGCACAAATCATAAGTAATATAATTGTATATAATATATTCTGCCAGATATTATATTTATGTATTATATATAACAATATAATATATAGTTATATGTAGCATATTTGTATATAAAATATTATATAGTATAATGTAATAAAAATAAAACACAAATAATATAATTGTGGGTGACATTAAATATTAAATACATTGAAATATTAATAATGTGTTATTAATATTAGTCCTTTGTTTTATTAATATTATTGTCATAATAATGATAAGTAGCATTTATATAGCCCTTTGAGGTTTAAAAAGAATTTTATGCTGTCTCATTTGATTCCCCAACAACCTTGTGAAGTGGGTGCTATTATTATCCCCATTTTGCAGATGAAGAAACTGAGGTTTAGAGGAATTAATTCACAGTTAATGCCTGAGGCAGTATTTGAATATCAAGTCCAGCTCTCTAACCATTATGCTACCTAGATGCCTACTAATTTTACAAACACTTGTTTTATTTCTAATTATCACATTCTATCATTATTATATTCTATAATATACTTCCCTTACAACAACCTATCAAAGTAGGGAATCTAAGGAACTTGCCCAGAGTCACAAAGCTTGTCTATATCATAAGCCAGGCTGGACCTCTTCCTGACTCTGAGGACGGCTCCCAATGTACTATCTTACATGACTCCTCTAAGCGAAGGCATCATTATACCCATTTGAGAAAAAGATCAAGTAATTTTGTAGATCATAGATTTATAGATTTAAAGTTATATGGGGTTACTTCTTGGCCTCCGTGTCAAAATAAATCAATAGATAAATAAACAAATAAGCAATAAATTAATAAATATAGATAGATAGATAGATAGATAGATAGATAGATAGATAGATAGATAGATAGATAGATAGATAGACAGATAAAAATAGAGGTAAAAAGGAGCACCTTAGAAATCATCTAGTTAAAACCCCTCTTTTTACATACAGACCCAAGACCTAGAGAACAATAACTTGCCTAAGTTCACACAGCTAGTAAGTGGCAAAGGTAAGATTTTTAAACCAGGTTGTCTGAATTCAAATACAATGTCTTTCCATTGTACCCTCCTCCTGCCTCTTGCCTCAAGCCCCAGAATTGCAGCATCTCAGAGTTGGAAGGGAAGGAGAGAACAAACATTTATAGAATGCCTACTATGCCCCAGGTCAGTGGTAAGCACTTTACAAATATGACCCTGTGAGGTAGGTACTATTATTTCTTCCCATTTTATAGTTGAATAAACTGAGGCAAATGGAGGTTAAGCGGCTTGTTCAAGGTCATGCGTCTACTAACTATATGATGTGGGATTTGAACTGAGATCCTAGCTCTATGGGCTCTGCTCCCTCTCCTCCAGGTGTCAATCCTGGTCAGTTAGTCACTCAGGACCCAGCCATAGGTCCCATGAAGCTGGGATCAGTACCCTCACTCCGCTCCATGGCTTCTCCGCTGCCATATGACTCATTGGAGATGATGGGCAGAAAGCCAAAGATGAACTGAGATTCCCAAAGCTCCTGACGACCAGCTTTTAATGAAAGCTATTTAAAGCTGCCCTCAAATCCTTGTTTATGCCCTAGGAACAGAGCAGGTTCTCCTCTCCCTCTCTCTGAGCAAATCACTTAAGAGCTTTCATTGATGTGTGTGCGCGCATGCAGGGACTTGCTCTATCTTTCCCCCTCTCCCATCTACACCCCCCCAACCTCATTTGGGCACCCCACTCTGATTCCTCCTCCCACCTCTGGTGTTTGTAAGCCTTGATCCTGCCTGGCACATTGACTGGCCTTTCAAGGATTGGAAGAATAAATGGGCACTTAAATGTATGACATAAATGGGCACAGTGACAGGCTTAGTGGTGGTAGGGTGGAGGGGACTGATCCCAAACAGCTGCTCCGGAGGCAAAGGAGCTATTCTTGGGACAGGGTGTTGTTCTGCCAGGGTCTCTCTTACCCGTGACCTTGGCAAAGGAAAAGGCATTTTGTTCTGAAATCTTAGTCGTGGTAAGGACAGAGTTTAGGGACCAGATGCTCTTGGGTCTCCACAAAGGAATAAGATCCCCTCCCAACCACCTGGTTAAAGAGAAGGAGCCCAAATAAGGTTCCTAGAACATTTGTTTTCCAAATCATGATTAGTAATAAGAAGACAATACACCCCTTCCCACCAAAATGCCCTTATACTGGGCAGCCAAGGATGGCAGAATCTAGAAGGGAGCTTAAAGTCATCTAATCTATTCTCAATTTTCAGAGAAAGAACCTGAGATTTGGATAGGGGAAATTATTTCCCCAAAGTCAGATAGGTCATAAGAGAGATTAAAATTCAAATCCTGAGATTACAAAATTCAGCAAGGACTGGGAAAGCCATTGAGTGGAGGGCTTAGACAGCAAGATCCTCCCAGTAAGAAAAGCTGAGATCGTTCTTAGACCTCAATCCAGCCAGAGCTTTCATTAGAAAACAAAATCCAAATTTTAGACTCAACCACCTACCTCCAACAAACATGGCCAAGAGGCCAGATGTCCCTATAATGTAATTTAGTCCAAATGGTGAAAAATAATACCAGATGGGAAATCTAAAATTATTCCCTACCTGCATTTCAACCCCTCTGAGGCTTTGCTCATACAATCCCCCATGCCTGGAACACCATCTTTGCCTCTTCTTTGCCTACCAAATTCCTACTTGTCTAAGAAGCATTCCTCAAATCTTCTTCCAAAAAAGCCATCTTTTACCACTCTCATGCCCCACTGCCTTCTCAGTTCTGTTATTTCTTTTATTTTAGAAGTACAGATCTCTACTTCATTTATATGCTAATATGTGGGGCTGTGATTATAAAAGTGCTTAATACACAGAAGGTGTACTGTCAGATTTACCTCTCTGTTTATATTCTTTCCCTCTTCTGAAAGCCAGGGAAAATGTCTTA
The DNA here is from genome assembly GCF_016433145.1 of Gracilinanus agilis. Classification (NCBI taxonomy): domain Eukaryota; kingdom Metazoa; phylum Chordata; class Mammalia; order Didelphimorphia; family Didelphidae; genus Gracilinanus; species Gracilinanus agilis. The sequence goes on from NW_025363906.1 coordinate 7,820, forward strand.
CCTGAATTTTGCATCTCCTCTCAAATCTATTGATTCAGATCAATTCAACAGACTGATATGTGCCAGATTATAATACTAGAGATACAAAAGCAAATAGTTCCTATTCTCAAGAAGCTTATATTCTATTGTGCTAAAGTCTCTAAATCAGGAAGAACTAAGTATGAATCCTGAACCAGATACCAGCTGTGTGACCCTGGCTAAGTCATTATATCCTCTCTGTACCTCAATATCTTCACCTATACAATAAGGAGAGGGGCGAATGGGGTGTTAAAGGAGGACTAGCACCCCTAGTGGGAAGGCTTGCAGAGGGGTTTTCAGAGCTGCTCATCCTCCTTTGGTATCCACCTGCCATCCAGCTCTCATCTGTGACTCCAAGAAGCTGTAGCATGTGCATTCCAGGAAATCATCTTTGCAGGTAGACTAAACCAGGTTAAGGGTAATCAACATGCCTCAAACCTCTCAATGAAGGGATAGCTGGGTGGTCCAGTGGATAGAGAGCCAGGTCTAGAGATGAGAGGTCCCCAATTCAAATCTGATCTCTGTGTGATCCTGGACAAGTCACTTAACCCTCATTGCCTAGCCTTTACCATTCTTCTGCCTTGGAATCAATACACAATATTAATTCTAGGAAGGAAGGAAGGAAGGAAGGGAGGAAGGAAGGAAGGAAGGAAGGAAGGAAGGAAGGAAGGAAGAGAAGAAGGAAGGAAGGAAGGGAAAAAGGAAGGAAGGAGGGATAATATTGTTTTGACCAAAAAAAATGGAAGAGAGATGTTCTCTTCAAGACTGGAAAAAGGAAAGATGGAGATGAAGAATTTTTCAGTATGTTTTCAACAATGTCTAGGAAAAAAGTCTCATGGGAAATGATATCTGCATTTCCTAGAAATCAAAATAAGTGTTGGAATATGTATGATTCTCCTATAAGCAAAGGTTGGTTTATGTCTCAAAAAAATAACCCAAACTTATTTTCTAATTGTCAG
>NW_025363907.1:0-2405 GCF_016433145.1 Gracilinanus agilis
TACACACACACATATGTGTGTGTGTATGCATGTATGTATAACCCAGTGGAATTGCTTGTTAACTCTGGGAGTGGGGAGAGGAGAAAACATGAATCATGTAACCATTGAAAATTTTTAAAAAGAAAAGAAATTAAAAAAAAAAAGAAAACCAATGATTAAAGTAGCATATAGTACTACATTTTCTAGCCTCAGAAAAAATAAAGTAAAATAAAATAAAATAAAATAAAATAAAATAAAATATAGTTCATGGATCCTATATTAAGAACTCCTAGATCAAATGATTCCTAAAGTCCACTTTCAGTTCTAAAATCTATGATTCTCATTAGATTTGTTGAGGTTTGTTCATTATGACTTGAAACCTATCCTTTATGGGATTCTCATGGTAACTAAGCTACAAATAAAATGTTAAACTAATTTATTGACAAGATCTAAAGGTAGGGTGGGATTCTGAGAAGATGGCAGCTTGGACGGAGCAAATCTAAATATGGGACAGAGCGGGGGGAACCCTACTTTGGGACAGCTAAAGAGGTACGCCAAGAAAAAGGCTTGAATTCTTGAACTGTCAAGTCTGAGGATATGGAAAGGGAATCCCAGGACCCCTCCCCCATGTGCTGTGTGAAGTCTCCAGAAGCCCCTGAAATCTCAGGGCAAGCAGGAGCACCAGCCTGGAGAGAGGGCCTTGCTGGTGCTGGATTCGGAGAGTTGAACACAGGCACTGGAGAGGTGACTAGAGGAGAAAACCAGAGAAACACAGCAAAAACACCCAGAAGATGGTGGCTTAGAGAAAGGCAAACCTCAAACCGCAGACAGCTTGGCTTCCTCATACAGAGATAGAAAATGAAGGGCTTCAAGAGGAAAGAAAACCAGATCAAACACAAAGACAGCGCAGGGGGACCTCACTGCTACTCAGTGAAGACACTCCTTGTCAGCCCACAGTTTTTTTTTTTCCTCTTTTTTCTTATTATTTTTCTTCCTCTTGAGGTTTTAGCCTCAGGACAGATTAAGAAGTACAAACTAATTCAATCAATACAGGCTTGATAACATCAATTAGAGAGACAAGAAGTCTGCAGAGGGCAGAGAAAGTAACTACAAACCTCCATTGCCAGCTAAGGGAAGATCTTTCATCAAAGATCATTAAATACATCTGTTCAAACTAGCAGAACAGAAAAGGAAAAAATATAAGTAAGCAACAGAAAAAGAAAAAAGAAATGACAATTGACAGCTTCTTTCAAGGAAGTGGAAAGAGAGCAAATAAAATAGAAACAGAAGAAGAGGAAGTAGTTCCAGCAAACTGGACACAGGCTTTGGAAGATCTCAAAATTCAACTTCAAGAACGCAAAAAGCAATCAAGAGAGGCTGAAGACAATTTGAAAAAGGAAATATATAAACTAAAACAAGAAAATAAAGTCTTAAAAGCCAGAATTAGCCAGCTTGAAAATAAAGCAAAGACGGCAAAAGATGATCTACAAAGAAAATCAGACCAGAAGGAGAAGGATGACCAAGAAGCCGGGGATGAAATTCAGTCTTTAAAAAACAGAACTCAACAATGAGAAGCAAATGACTTCACAAGGCAGCAAGAATATATTAAACAAAATAAAAAAATGAAAAATTTGAGGAGAATATGAAACACCTCATTGATTCAACCAAAGATCTGGAGAACAGAGCTAGAAGAGACAATTTAAGAAGTATTGGTTTACCAAAACATCATGATAAAAGAAAAAGTTTAGACAGCATCCTACAAGAAACTATAAGAGACAACTGCCCTGAAATTCTTGAACAAGAGGGAAAAGTGGAAATTGAAAGAATCCACAGATCACCTCCTACATTTAATCCACAACTGACAACTTCCAGGAATATTATAGCCAAATTCAAAAACTACCAGACCAAGGAAAAAATATTACAAGCTGCTAAAAAGAAGTCATTCAGATATCAGGGAACCATAGTTAGGATAACAGGATCTGGCTGCATCTACATTGAAGGACAGGAAGGCATGGAACACAATATTCCAGAAAGCAAGAGAACTGGGTCTACAACCAAGAATCAACTATCCAGCAAAATTGACTATATTATTGTAGGGGAAAGTATGGTCATTCAATAAAATCGAGGAATTCTAAGCATTCATAAAGAAAAAAACCGGTCATAAACAGAGTCTGCTGCCCAAACACAGAACTCAAGAGAATCACTATAAGGTAATTAAGAGAATGGGGGGAGAGGAAAAAAAAATCTTTTCTTTAAGATCCCCAATAAATTCAATCAATTTTTATCCCAAGAAGAAAAGAAGATATTGGCAAATATTAAAAATTGTTATTACCAACAGAGTAACTAGAAGAATTTTACATAGAGGGAACAGTGACAAACTGTATAGTATGAAATGTCAAGCGAGATATATATATACATATATATAT
>NW_025363908.1:0-5816 GCF_016433145.1 Gracilinanus agilis
TCTCTCTCTCTCTCTGTCTCTCTCTCTCTCTCTGTCTCTCTCTGTCTCTGTGTTTCTGTCTGTCTCTCTCTCTGTCTCTCTCTGTCTCTCTCTCTCTCCTGGATCCTCTTCTCTGCTCTTTCTATACTCACTTGGTGATCTCATCTGCTCTTGAGGGCTTCAGTTATCATCTCTATGCTGCTGAATCACCGATCTTTTTGTCTAGCTCTAGTCTCTCTCCTCAGCCCACACATCACCAACGTCTATTGAATATTTCAGATGGGATGCCCCAGAGAAAACTGACCTCATTATTTTCCCCATCAAATCACTCTTCTTTCAGATTTCTGTTGAAAGCATTATAGTTCTTCCAGTATCCTAGATCCTAAGTTCTCTGGGATTCCCCACTCTGCCTTGACCCACATATCCTCTCAGTTGTTAAACCTGGGCATTTCTGCCTCCACAACTTCTCTTACACTCTACTCATAGATACCACCTTAATTCAGAAGCTCATCATTTCTCAGTTTAGTATTGCAATAGTTTCCCGACTGGTCTCTCTACTAAAAGTCTTTTCCTGGTCTAATCCATCCATCATCCACATCAGTGGTTCCCAGACTTTTTTGGCCTACCTTCTCCTTTCAGAAAAAATATTCCTGCGCCCCCTGGAAATTAATTTTTATTAAATTTTAATAGCAATTAATAGGAAAGATAAATGCACCTGTGGCCATCATCACCTCCCTGGATCACTGCAGCACCCACCAGGGGGCGGTGGCGCCTACTTTGGGAATCACTGATCCACATGAACACTAAAGTGATTTTCCTTAATGAGTGAGAGAGAATTAAGTGTATTATTTTCAAAATGAGTATCCGGCTTGCACCCCATTTCTTCAAGGCAAAAGCACAGTTTAACACGCAGTTTTTACACTGACGAGGGGATGTGGAGACTGGTTGTGTTGCTTTTGGTGATTGTTTTATCTAAAAGTGCTGGAGATGAGCCTGGGAATTGAGATTGATTACAAAGAAGAAAGGGCCCCAATTCAAGGGCAATTTAGTCTTAAAGGAATGTGGAATGCCACTTTTCCTTTGTACCTCGCTATTCTAAGTTAGAAACCTCCTTGTTCAAGGCTACATCACAGCTTCCCCAACTGGACCTGTGACAGGAAAGGGAGGAAGTGGGAGAAGATTTGCCATTAGAGATTTCTATATATATTGGAGGTCTTTGCTTAATTCTTTGGCACTTACCATTAGGGCATTTTCTCTTTTTCATGAAAAGAATAATAAAATGGCTGCCTTTTCAAGCCTGCTTTCTGACTCCAGATTATTTTAGTAAGTGGGACATTTTGGGGCCATTTTCATTTCATTCCTCACACTTGAGAAAATTCAATCTGGGGCAGCTAGGTAGCACAGAGGAGAGAGCACCAGGCCTGGAGTCAGGAGAACTCTGAGTTCAAATCTGGCCTCAGATACTTCCTAGCTGTGTGACCTTGGGCTTGTCATTTAACCCCAATTGCCTAGCCTGTGTCACTCTTCTGTCTTAGAATTGATACTAAGACAAGATAAAGGTTTAAAAAAAAAAGAAAAGGAAATCCATTTGGACTGTGCCATTTCCTTTCTTAATAAACTCCAGTGGCTCCCTCTTGCCTTTTGGATAAAAAGATAAACTCCTCTGGTTCACTTTTTTTAAAAACCTGACCTCAAACTATCTTTGTAGCACTTTTTTGCACTCAGTGGTCCAGCCAAATTAGTGTTGTCTCTGTCTCTCACACTTCATATGCCATCTCCCATCATCATGTCAATGAGTGAGAGCAATGCATTCCCTCCTTGCTTCTCCCTCAGGGTATCCCTCTTTTTCTTTAAGGTGCTACTTAAGTACTATCTTCTACAGAAAACCTTTCCTGATTCCCTGCTAGAGCTCTCTCTCCCCAATTACTTAGTATTTAACTACATGGCAATTATTTTGTAATTACTCTGAATAAATTTCTGTATATACATGTTATCTGCCCCTGTACAATATAGGCTCGTTGAGGGCAGGTCTTGCATTTTCCCCCCTTTGTACCTCTACCACCTAGCCCAGTGCCTGGCATATTTTGCTGTTGTTCAGTTATTCCAATTGTATCTGACTCTTTGTGACCCCATTTGGAGTTTTCTTGGCAAAGATATTGGAGTGGCATATCATTTCCTTCTCCAGCTCATTTGACAGATGAGGAACCTGAGGCAGAGTTAAGTGACTTGCCCACAGTCACATAGCTAATAAATAAATGTCTGAGATTGGGTTTGAACCATGGAAGATGCCTCTTCCTGAAGGTAGACCCAGAATTCTCTCTATGTGCCATTTTGCTGTCCATAAATTAAAATTAAAAGGCAGTGTTGCATAGTGGATAAGAACTAGACTTGGAGCTAGGAAGTCCTAGGTTGAAGTTCTGCCTCTGTCACTTATTGAATGTGTGACACTTTACAAGTCACTCAGTTTCTCAAAGGTGCAGAGGAGGTTCCTAACTGTACTGGGAGAGGTAGTTTCCTTATCTATCAAGACAGAGAATTCCTTATGCCCATGGAAGTATAAGGCTGGTCCCTAGCTTTTCCCATCCTCCAGTAATCCCTAGCATAGAAAATCCTAGAAAATGTACCAAAAGTGACTCACTGGTTTTGGACTTTGATGAAATTGACTTGAGGAATGGTCACAGTAAGATTACACTAAATGGGACTTTATCAAATAAAACCAGGAGGAAGGGAGCTAAGGAGAAATGTTAGGATGGTAAAAAGGCAAAGAATGGGTCAAAGAAAAGATGCCATCCCAGTGTGATCCCAGTGTGGCATTGTTAAGAGCGATTGGTGCAGCTCCCAGGCATACTTTCATGCTCCCGTTCTAAATAGAGGTTCTTTACATCCATACCAACACATACAAACATGCACATACAAAACACACATATACACATGTATATTGTTACAGGGATTTAGTTTAGCAGAGAATAGAATTGATTGACAGGGAGGCAGCTTCCAGAACTTTGGGAGACTGGCAAGTTATCAGTTAGAGACTCTCACTGATTCCCTGAATGGAGAGAGCTGTATTTCCCTTGGTGTGGATCCTGATTTAACTAGAAACCATCTACAATCAAGAGACCCTGTGAAGGAGTAAGGTTGAGTTTGAGGTTGGGCTCGGTGGTGGATACTGGTTCAAATCCTCACTCCCTCACCTGAATTGGATATACCAACAGATCAACTGGACTTCAGTGGAAACACCTTTTGAAGATCATCAAGCTCTTGGACATATAGTGAGAAACCCCATCCTACACAGTTGGAGCTGCTCACTATCCAGTTTCTGGATTGGTTAGAGTTAAGGCAGCTGTTAGTTTGCAGTTGGTTAGTGTAGCTTTCTCCCTCCTGGACTTTTGGGAGGAGACCCTTGTACTTAAGTTTAGCTTACCCATTCCCTTCCATTCCTGTCTGTAAAAGGGAAAAAAGGGGGTTTGGTTTTGTTTGGATTAAATATTTAAAGGTGTGGTCACCAAGAATTGAATAAATATTAATTCTAAAATGATTTTAGCAATTTATTTATAAAATATAAGAGAGAGTGGAAGTAGAGAGATGGGAAGAGGATAGAGTGAGAGATCTAGCTTAATGAGCTAGACTATGTGCTTAGTCCTTGGCTTTGCTCTGGCAGAGCTCCAGAAGTCCCAGCAGGAGAGCCTAAAAGTCAATTAACAAGAGTTTTAGCCATGAGGGTTTTTCCCCAATCAAGGGCCCCTTCGGAGGTTAGTACCTCCAGGGAAGCTAAGGGAGTCAGCCTTTTTCGTTCAACACGTGTAGTTCTGAGGGAGAGATTTAAGAACAGTCTCACCAAGTCCAAGGTCCCAGCCAGAGCTCCTCCAGGTCCAGTTCTAGGTCCAAGAGAAGAGCAGAACACTCACTCGAGCTTCAGCTCCAGAAACCAAACAAGAACTCCACTACGGGAAGTTGTCACTTCCTTTTAAAGGTGCTTCTTTGTGTCACTTCCTGTGTCTTCCTCTTAGTTTATGTGTCCAATTACAACAAACATTTTGCTTAGGACTGCCCAGGGGGCAGTCAGTCAGTTCTGATTCTTCACCCACTTTCGCACACGTGGGTTACAGACTTTCCCACTTGTGAATTAAGTGGTGGTGTTTACACCTTTGGTGATTAAATCTAAAAATGGGCAGGGTAGGTTTAATCTCATTATCATATGTCTCAGTGTTTATTAAATCTATTATACTCTCCTTGTTAAATTCCTTTCCCAAATACTGTGATTGGCACCTCAAGGACCCACTGTGTTTACCCCAGAAGATACCCTGTTTCTCACTGTTACTAGCACTTATACCCAATCTTGTACCAATCCCCATCAGGAAGATATATTTTTTTATTTTCTCAACACATACCCCATGCACACAATACACACAAGCATCCACATGCATCCACATGTGCACAATACATATACTCAAAACTATCCATCATCAGATGTACTTGGAAGATGAAATATGAGGAAGAGTATTCCCTGACTCTTCCCACAGATTCTTCTTTTTTTCCTTTTGGCATTCATTTTTCTGAACCAACAATTTGCTCCTCAGGGAATAGAATCTGTCCACAGGTCCAAAAGAAGAGAATCATTGTGGACCTGGCTGACTATCATTGTTCTAATTAACAGCATGAAAACACCAAACTCCTGATAAAACAGATGAGTCAGAGTTTCTGCCTTTGAGACCAGCCATTTCAAACAGCTCAAACTTATGTATACTGAAAGAGATTATAATAGGCAAATTTATAGATTAAGTTGGGCACCAGGCTTATCAGGGAAGGCTAGAGAATTCTAAATGGAATGAGGAAGGAGGAAGCTCTTGGGGTTTGGACTCCATGTTGGGAGCTGAGTGCAGTTAGAGACTGGATCAATTGCCTCAGTGGAGAACTCAGAGAAGAGTGGATTTGTCTCCTTCAAGAAATCATCTATTCTGAGAAGAAGTGCAGGTTGAACATTGGCACAGCTCTGGAGGGTGGACCTCAGAATGCTCCAGCTCCTTGCCTTCTTTACTCTGTGGATTTATTTTGCTGTGGACCTGTGTTCTTGGAAACGCTTGATCATTGTGGGAACAGAAGAGGACTGAGCTGTGAGGCATTTACTTTCTTCCAACTGGCCCAGCTGAACCTTGATAGCCTGTGGTAGTTGAGAGTAGATTGACACATTTTCCCGATCCCTGAAGTCTTTCCATAGTATCCTAGTGTAGAGAGACCTTTCCCTTTCCTCCAATCTATCACCCTTCTTAATAAACTATATTTGTTTACTTCCTGTTTTCAATAAGAACCCAGAGAGTATATCATTTACCCATGTCTTTTCTCCAGCTTGTGGATGACCAGTAATTGCCCAATTGTTATTCCTCCATTTAGGGTTGTTACCCACCTTTAGGTTATTATCTTACCTTAAGGGTTGGGTTAATGAATGATAGTTGGTGAATATACACCTACTGGTCTCCCCATAGATTTAATTTCCCTTACAGGACAGATACAAAATGGGAAAATACATGCTGATTCAGAAAAGAAAGAGAGAGAAATAGAAGAGAGGAGCCAAAAGGTAATTTTGGTACTAACTTGTTCAACTTAATATACAATTTTTTAAGAACAAACTGTGTTTAATAGAAGTTCCCTGCTATATTTGCATCACTTTTTTTCTTCATATGTTGAAATGTTGGCTGATGATTGTTAAGTTTGTAAGTTCATCATGATATGTATTATTTATATATTATATATGCTACATAATTATATGTGTGTTTTGTATGTATGTACGTGCACACACACACATAGTCAGTGTAGTAAGATAAAGTCTAAATGCCAGGGGA
>NW_025363909.1:0-2587 GCF_016433145.1 Gracilinanus agilis
AAGAAAGAAAGAAAGAAAGAAAGAAAGAAAGAAAGAAAGAAAGAAAGAAAGAAAGAAAGAAAGAAAGAAAGAAAGAAAGAAAGAAAGAAGAAAAAAGAATCATATATGAAAGAAGATTCCATCTCTGGCCTTCTGCATTCTGAGCTCTTCTGTTTCTTATCCATCTCACAGGGTCAGAACGTAACTATTCAATTAAGATTTTAGAAAGTAAATACCTACCTTGAAAGAAAAATTCAATGATTGTAAAAAGGAAGCGTGTTCACAAGTATGCATATCTCAGGGAATGATAGCAAGATGATTTCAGAAAAAGCTGAAAGATCTGCAAGAACTGATGCAGAGTGAAACCAAGAGAACCACGAGGACATCGTCCACAGTAATAGAGATACTGTCTGATGATCAATTGTGAAACTTGGTTGCTCTCTCTCTAGAGATCAGAGGTCCTGGGTTCAAATCTGGCCTCAGACACTTCCTTGCTGTATGACCTTGGACAAGTCAGATAACCCCCACTGTCTAGCCCTGACCACTGTTCTGCCTTAGAACCAATACACAAAATCGATCATGAGACAGAAGGCAAAGGTTCAAAAAAAGACGACTTGGCTGCTCTCAGCTGTGCAATGATTGGGACTGATGCTGGGGAATGCTCTCCCCTCCGGAGAAAGAACTGTCGGGAGTCAGCTGGATCCAGATGGAAGCCGCCTCTCTTTCACATCTGTGTTCTGAAGGTTCTATTTGGGCTTTCGGTTCCATGCGACGGTGCTCTTACAACAAGGGCCAGGATGGAAGTGGGTTTTGCATAACTAAAATAAAATTATTCTAAGTGTGTCTCTCTGTATATCATAGGCAGCAGGTATGTGCTTGGACTTTATACACAAACCCATGTCATGCTACATTTCCTCTGTCTTAAAAGTGATTCCTAGTGATAGAGGTTCTAGAAGTACACATTTAGGCACGTCTCTGTGCTTTATTATACATTTTTTTCATCCTCACCTTCCATTTTAGAGTCAATACTTGGTTCCCTCAATGGCAATATGGGGATAAGAGCAGCACATTCTATCCAGGGCTCCTGGGAGGGCCTGCTCAGGCGTGTGTAGGTGTGCACGCACACACACACACATATACACACACACATACACATAGACACACATGCACACACATAGACACACATAGACACACATACACATGCACACACATATACACACATATGTACACACACATACACACACGTGCACACACACACACACACATACACACAGAGGAGGCTCCACAGACATGCTTTTAAAAGCAGTTCCTGTTTACAGACTTCAATTCATCTTCCAAGGAGCGTATTTCCTTCTACCATCTTAATAACTGAGTACGTTCCGAACCCAGGACAGGGGACGGAGCTCGGACTCAGAGAGACCAGAGGCCGGGCAGCCCCGAGGAGCCTCCCAGAGGAGGCACTTTGTAATAAAAGAATGAAAGCCAGCATTTATGAGATCCTCCGAGCGTGCTCAGCCGAGACAACACGCAGGCTAAGCCCAGGCCTCCAGAAGCCGATTTTCTAAGAGGTGTGAAAGGAAATGGACTTTAGGTAGTTTGGTTTTTTTTAAACCCTTCACTTCTGTGTATTGGCTCCAAGGCAGAAGATTGGTAAGGGTGGGCCATGGGGGTCAAGTGACTTGCCCAGGGTCACCCAGCTTGAACCCAGGACCTCCCGTCTCTAGGCCTGGCTCTCCATCCACTGAGCTACCCAGCTGCCCCAGGAAATAGACTTTAAAAGTAGGAAAGCAGACTTAGCAGGCAGGGGAGGGGAAAAACCTTTCCTACTTCTGAAGTCCATTTCCTATTGCAGAGGAGAAGGTCATTTTGGTCAGGAAAATAGGCCAAGGCAAGCGGGTTCCCGGAGCAGTGACAGCTTTGGGCCTCCGCCCTGTACGATGGGCAGGAGCGGAGCACGACATGTGCAGCGTGTGCTGCACACCCTGAAGGGCTTTCGCTGTTGTTATTGCCGAGACTCTACTCCAGAGATCTCTCTAGACGCAGACGTCACACACACGCAGAGACGAACGCAGTTCTCTGTGCGGCATCTCCCTTTTAGGTCATTTCACTTCACAGTGAAGAATTTAAAGACATTCAGTAAGTTATTCCAGCTCACACAAGGGGAAGGCCACAGGCTGTGGCCGATTTCCCGGAACAGAAGGCAAAGGGGAAACGCCTGCGCCCGGCCTTACCCCTGAACTGGCTTCGGTGCTTTTTGGCTGGCTCGGCTGTCTGGGCTGGCCCGTCACCGAGCCTCCAGCGGGAGGGTTCGTGAAGGCCGGAAGGTAAGTCTGCAGCCCCGAGAGGGTTCCTTCTGCCGATCCCAGCGTGGCTGGTGGCTTGTCCTGAGCATGAGCTGGCCCGGGTCCGCCTTGGCCCACCACGTGCTGATTCGGGAAGAACGGTAAGATCCCTGCTCCTGCTGTGGCGAGATCGGGAGGGCGGCCGGTCAGGAGGTAAAAGCAGTGAGAAAGGGCTTTTAATAGTAATAACTCAAGTATATATCATTTCATTATATTATATTATATTATATTATATTATATTATATTATATTATATTATATTATATT
>NW_025363910.1:0-1597 GCF_016433145.1 Gracilinanus agilis
GAAGAGTGGTAAGGGTAGGCAATGGGGGTCAAGTGACTTGTCCAGGGTCACACAGCTGGGAAGTGTCTGAGGTCAAATTTGAACCTAGGACCTCCCATCTCTAGGCTTGGCTCTCCAGCCACTGAGCTACCCAGCTGCCCCCTCAGCCTCCTATTTAACAGAAAGGGATACTGAAACCCAAAAAGAAGTAAAAGAAATGGGATTGGAACAGAAGTCTTCCACCTCCCAGTCCTGTGCTCTGTCTACTGAAATAGGTCGCTTCAATGAGAAGCAACCAAGTACCTAGTGAGTACCCACAATGTGCCAGGCACCAAAGTATAGCAAATATCAGCTTTAAAGGTATTTTGGTTGGGTAGACCATCAGTCTGGAATAACCAAAACCAAAATTTCTCTTTTGCCCTTCAAGACAAAGATAAAAACCTAGAAAGCAGGTTTTCATCCCAATAATCTTAATAGCAGAGTGTCTTCTGCCCTTTTTTGTAACCTTAGCATTTAGCAAAGTGCTTGGCATACCTTAGGTCCTTTAAAAATGCTAGTTGACTATAACCTCAAACTACATGCCTCTTCTTCTGAGGCTGTGTCAACATAAGCCGAGCTATTAGTTATTGGTGAATTCAATCAGTGTAGACCACCAATGAGAAAACTCAGGCCAAAAAGCTTTTTTTCTTTCTTCAAAGGCAAAGAACTGAATTATTCAGCTCTATCACCTGATTCCCTTTTCTTCCCAACCCCCCACTCTGTTCCTTCATCCCCTTTGCCACTGATACATTTTTATCGATGTTCTGGACACATTCCCAGCACTCTGTGCCTGCAGATCCAGATTGTACAGACATCCTTGAGCCAGTATGTTTCTCTTTCTTAAAAAACAGCAAATCTCTCTCTCTCTCTCTCTCTCTCTCTCTCTCTCTCTCTCTCTCTCTTTCTCTCTTTCATCCCCCCTCTATTTTTCACAGTCATGGATTAAGGATGATAATCCCTGCCCTGCCCCTCTCCCAGAATCATTGTGAGGATGACACAAGGCCAGAGATATAAAATACTTATAAGCTTTATGATACCTGAGTGGGACATGAGCCTGGCAAGGACTCATCTTCATCTCTCTCTCCCAGTATCATCTTGGATCCTGCGTTATCCCACAAGTTCCTTATTCTATTGAGCAAAAATTAAGGCAAGAGTGTTACTTAATAGGTGTTCAAGGAACACTTAAGCTGTCAGAGCCAGGAGCAACCTTGTAAATAACGTAGTATGGGCTCTATTGTTTTAGAGGAGAGATCTGGGGAAAGTGATGTGCCTACAATCAAACAATGAGTGAGTTAGTGCCAATGCCTGGATTAGAACCCAGGTCTCTTACATTATACACAGAAACTGTGACATTGTGGGATGATCAAAGGGATTTGGCTTTGCTACTAATAGCAATGCAATGATTCAAGACAACCTGGAGGGACTTGGGAGAAAGAATGCTTTCCACAGTTAGAGAAAGAATGGTGGGAGTAGAAATCCAGAAGAAAACATAAGATTTATCACTTGTTCATATGGGTACATGATTTGGGATTTTGGTTTTAAAGGATTACTATTTTACAAAAATGAATAATATGGAAAT
>NW_025363911.1:0-3040 GCF_016433145.1 Gracilinanus agilis
ATATATATATATGTATGTAAAACTAGATTTTGATAGGACTGTCAAATAGTTTTATGTAAAACCATTGGACAGTCCTATCAAAATCCCATTTTGGAAGGACTTCATATGAAAACATCACATTAGTGAAACATATTTTTTAAACCCTTACCTTCCATCTTAGAATCAGTACTGTATTTTTGTTCTAAGGCAGAAGAGCAATAAGGGCTGGGCAGGGAGTGTTAAGTGACTTGCCCAGGGTCACAGAGCTAGGAAGTGTCTGAGGTCAGATTTGAACCTAGGACTTCCCATCTCTAGGCATGGCTGTCAATCCACAGAGTCATCTAGTTGCCCCCTAGTAATATATTTTTTAACCTTCAGTCTCTTATTTTAGATTGCATTGATACATGTCAAATAACAGTAAGGAGACCATAATAAATATGTTATATTGATGTAGCTTTATAAAAAAAAACATTTTAACCTTATTAGCATAAATTTAAGCTACAATGTTGTGGTGTATTCTATTAGGCAAAATGCATATATCCTTACTATCAGTATTGTAAGCTAATGTCAATTTGGCACACAATGAAATGCAATTTTTTCAGCTCAGAAAAAAGATAAACAATTGTGGAGAGTAGGTGCTGACTAGAAGAAAAAGAAAAAGGGAAAATATCCTGAAAATAAAAAAAGGTTATTTAAAAATACATGTAACAAAAATCTTGACAATTATGAGAAAATGAAGAAAATGTTAATTAATATTTAAAATTAAATTTTCACTAAAGACAAATATATTTCACAAGTATAAGATTTGGCAGGTATGATTATATCACTTCTTGCAGTCAATAAACAATCCAGGAGGTTTAGTGGATACTAACTATAAATCAGCAGTGAAATGGAGAAAGCAAAATATGCCTAAGTAATTTTTGACTGCATTGAAAGACAAAATATATATATTATATATAAATAATATAACACATCCCCATAACACCTGATATTAGAGATTAAACCTATATTATATTCCCTGACCTCTTATGGAGGGAGGAAAATGAGATAGAGAGGAAATAGGGATTGAAAAATATTTGAAAATTAATAATAAAATTAGGGATATTGACTCAAAATGATCAACCTAGCACAAATATCAATAATATGAAAATAGATCTTGATCAATGACACATGTAAAACCCAGTGGAATTGTGTGTCAGCTATGTGAAGAGGTGGGAGGAGGGAAGGGATAGAACATGAATCCTGTAACTATCGAAAATGTTCTAAAATAATTAATTAAATAAAAGATAGTATTCAAAAAACAAAATTAATATTAAGCAATCATGTTGAAATATAATCTGGAAAAAATACAATTTATTTTTTAAAAATAAGATAAGAAAAAGAACAGCAAGGTAGAACTAGTTTCTAGGAGTTAACCATGAGAGTGGAAAGTTTTAAACTCATGTCAAAAGACGCCTGGTTGAAAAAATTAGTACATTTCTCCAGGAAATGGGAATCCTCAGGGTAGAGGACTAGGGAAGTACTAGATTTCTTCTAGTATCTGAAGTGCTGTTATTTAGCATAGAAATTAGCATTCCTCTTTGACATCCAGATTCAGAAAAAAGAACTTTTAAAAATGACAAATTAATTTTGATGTCAGGAATAAAACACAAAGCAAATCATTAGAGCCATCCAGAAATATAATGAATCTTATTGTCTCTAAGTCTATTCTAACAACTCTACCACCTAGCTTTCTGTGAAGAAAGTTTTAAAAAAAATAGTAAATGAGAAGATAGTGTTACTTTGCTGTGGCCATCTGTGAATTCCAATAGCACTTCTCTCATGAAGTAGTTTGTCTTAATCCCAATTCTTGGCCTGTCCATTCCTATTTCTTTCCCTGTAGAAACTACAATATTTTTAATGATATTATTTCCTCCCTAGACAGATGAGCTTTCAGCCAATTGACTGTTCACATATGGAATGGAGCTTGACTGTAAGCAAAATTTATTTATTTTGAGTCTTCTTCCAGCTCAGCAGGCCTTTGAGTAAATCTTGGCAGTCAGTCCTTACTTCCAACATAACACTAGCAGTCGCTCTTCTGCACACCACAATGTCTGTTTTTAGACATGGGTTTTACTCATGGAAAATTGCACTCCGTTTGTCTGAGTCAAACGAATGGTACAATAATCCAAGCTTTCTCCAGTGGCATTAGACAAATATACTTCATCCCAACTGATCATGATTCATTCCTGAAACTTATCCCAAATCATATCAAATGACAGTGGTCAAGATGACCAAAAAGATTCACATTCTAAAATTTTCAATGCCATTTTTCTTTGATGAAAATGGGAAACCTAAATTATTCACTGTGTATACTAACTATCCACAATTGCTTCTCCCTGGTAACAAAATATGTTAAATACATTTATGATTTCATCTTGATGCTTTAACTGCTTTTGGGATTCAATATTGCATTCAGGATAACCATCAAACCTTTTAATATTCCTTTCAAAGATACTTTTTTGCACTCTACTCTCTTGACAAATTGATCTTCAAAAAACACAGTGATGTAATTATTATTTCTTCTGCCTTGAGTAACTCCTTTCTTCCTCTGATGTGCTTTTATACTCAAAAGCCCATGGATATCATCTTTCTTCAATACTCAAAATTTTCCATGCAAAAATATATCAAAAAGTACATAAGGTTGCTTACGTACTCACAGTTCTCTTATTCACTGGTGTTCCAAATATATTGTCTCTCATACCCTTCTCCAATCCATCATCTATATAGTTGCAAAATGATGTTCTTTATTTTACTTTATTTTATTTTATCTCCATATTATTCAGTCTTGTAAGTGAACAATTCCATAAAACCAAAACCCTTAAACATATAGCCAAATAAACAAGTGACAGATCATATGTTTTCATCTGCATTTATACTCCAACAGTTCTTTCTCCAGAGGTGGACAGCATTCTTTTCCATAAATTCCTCAGAATTATTCTGGATCATTGTATTGCTATTGGTAGAAAAATTTATTACATTTGTTACTTCCACAATATTTCAGGTAATATATATATATATA
>NW_025363912.1:0-10643 GCF_016433145.1 Gracilinanus agilis
ATTGTGTTCATATACTTCCTGGGTTTGTTTTGGTAAATAGATTCTTACCTCTTTTATATTGTCGAATGCGATTTTAAATGTAACTTCTTTGTACGAAAATACTTATAGCCCTGCTTTTTGTAGTGGAAAAAACTGGAAAATAAGGGTATGTCCTTCAACGGGGGAATGGCTGAACAAATTGTGCTAAATTCTGGTGATGGAATACTATTGTGCTCAAAGGAATGAGAAACTGGAGGCATTCCATGTGAACTGGAAAGCCCTCTAGGAACTGAGGCAGAGCGAAAGGAACAGAGCTAGAAGAGCCTTGTACACAGAGACTGATCCACTATGGTAAAATCAAATGTAATGGACTTCTGCACTAGCAGCAATGCAATGCCCCAGCACAGTTCTGAGGGATTTATGGAAAAGAATGCTACTCACATTCAAAGGAAGAACTGCAGGAGTGGAAACACAGAAGAAAAGCAACTACTTGAACACATGGGTTGAGGTGGACAATGATGGGGGATGTAGACTCGAAACTACCACACCAATGCAACTATCAACAATTTGGAAATAGGTCTTGATCAATGACACATGTTAAAACCAGTAGAAATACACATCTGCCATGGGAGGGGGGACAGGCCGGGGGGGGAAGGGGAAAGTAAGAGCATAAATCATTGAACCATGTTAACTTTTCTAAAAGATAAATATTAATACATGTTAAAAATAAATGTAACTTCTCCTTATGTTTCTTGATACTGGACCTTTTTTTTGTTAACTTATAGACATACCGATGATTTATGTAGATTTATTTTATATCTTGAAATTTTATTAAAGTTATTCTTTGAAGTAATTTTGAGTTGATTCCTTAGGGTTCTCTAAGTATACCATCATATCATCTGCAAAGTGTGATAGTTTACTTTCCTCATTGCCTACTTTAATTTCTTCATTTTCTTTTGCTTATTGCTAAATATAGCATTACTGATACAATATATTTTTTAAAATATAGTGATAATGGGAATCTTTGCTTCACTCCTTTTCTTATTTGGAAGGCTTCTAACTAATCCCCATTGTAGATAGTACTTGCTGATGTTTTTAGATAGATATTACTTGACGATTTAAGGAAATGTCCACTCATTCCTAAGCTTTTTAGTCGTTTTAAAAGGAATGGGTATTGCCTCCTTTGAAATAATCATGTGATTTTGGTTAGTTTGGTTACTGATATAGTGAATTTGCACTTAGTATTCCTAATGCTAAACCAGCCCCTAAATCCTGATACAAATCCAACACGGTCATAATGAATGATTCTTATAATATTGCTGTACTCTCCTTGATCAGGTTTTATTTAAAATTTTTCATCTATATTCACTGATGAAGTTGGTTTATTATTTTCTTTCTCTGTTTTCATACTTCTTGGCTTATGTAACAGTAATGCATTTCTGTCATAAATAGAATTTAGTAGGATTCGTTTTCTGCACATATTCTCCAAGATTTTTTATAATATTGGGATTAATTGTTCTTTAAATATTTAATAGAATTCACGCATGAATTCATCTGGTCCTGGGGAATTTTTTCTTAAACATTTCATTGATGTTTGCTTCAATTTCTTATTCAGAGATGAGATTACTTAAGTATTCTATGTCTTCTTTTGCTAATCCAGGAAATTTATATTTTCATGAATATTCATTCATTTAGATGTTCAGATTTATTGGTATAGGCAAAATAGCTCCTAATGATTGATTCAATTTCCTCTTCATTGTTTCCATTTTCATTATGTGATTGTCTTATTTCCTTTTTAAATTCAAATTAATCTAGGCAGCTATTTTGTTTTTTTTTTTCATGAAACCAAATCATAGTCTTATTTATTAGATCAAGAGTTCTATTACTTTCAATTTTATTTTCTCCTCAATTTTTAGAATTTCTTCTTTAGTCTTTGTGTGTGGGGATATTAATTTTTTCCTATTCTTTGAATTTTCATACTCAATTCATTCATCTACTTTTTCCTCTATTTTATTGATGTAAGCATTTAGAGATATGAATTTTTCCCTATTAACTACTTTGGCTGAATCCTGTTTATCAAGATAGATTATCATCTCATTGTACTTCTCATTTGTGAAATGATTGATCGTTTCTATAATTTTTCCTTTCTCTCACCTTCCTATGTAATTACACTTTGAACCCCTAGAACTACAATTTCCAGCACCCCACTTTCCTTCACATGTTACATGATGACATAAGAAGGATTTAAATTTTGTGTAATCCTGACTCAAGCTCTCTTCCTGTAATTCCATTTCCTGGAGGTGGTGTGAGGTGAGAAACAGGAGAGTTTTGCTCATGTGGTCTTACTTTGTTGGATAATTACCTTTTTATTCCCTTATTTCAAGAGATTATTAATCATATTCATCATAATAAATCCATTATAATACTTGGAGTATTGGATATTATTTTAAATCATACATTTTCGGTGACATGAAGTCTGGACTTTTAAAGTCCCTTACTATGGGAGTAGATTAGTTTGAACAAAAATGTGTTTCTCTCTTACTTCTGCTTTTTCACTCCCCCCTCCCTGGGGAACTGGAGCTGCTATTGCTATTTGCTGCTATTGCTATTGCTACTGATGCTCTGAGTCTCTTGCTGCACATCATGAATGATCAAGCTGGGAATCCTGATAGTTTAAAGACATGCCTCAGGCTTAGGTGCAAGTTTTTGTTTGGTTTGGTTTTCTTTTTCATCTCTGAACATGATCAGGTCATGGGCTGATCCAATTCATACCCCAGGCTTAGAATCAAGTTTTTGGTCTCACTGTGTGCTTGATCCAATCGGGTACACTCTTAATTGCCCTATCTTTGAGCTCTTCCCAGAGCTGTAGGTAAAAAGATCAGTACTTAGAACTATCATCAAGTTGTTGATTATTTCTACTAGCTTTTTAGTTGATTCTCTAGGATTTTTTAAGTAGACCATCATATCATCTTCAAAGAGTGATAGTTTAATCTCCTCATTGCCTATTTTAATACCTTCAATTTATTTTTCTTCTCTAATTGCTACTGCTAGTGTTTCTAGTACAATGTTAAATAATAGAGGTGATAATGGGCATCCTTGTTTCACACCTAATCTTATTGGAAAGGCTTCTAATTTATCCCAATTGCATATGAAGCTTGTTGATGTTTAAAGATATATACTGTTTAGTACTTTTAGGAAAGGACCTTCTATTCCTAACCTTTCTTGTGTTTACAGTAGGAAGGGGTGTTGTTGTATTTTGTCAAAGGCTTTTTCAACATCTATTGAGATTATCATGTGGTTTTTGTGGGTTTGCTGGTTCATATGGTCAGTTATGGAATGGTTTTCCTAATGTTGAACCATCCTTGCATTCCTGGTATAAATCCCATCTCATCATGATGGATAACCCTCTTGATCACTTGCTGTAGTCTTTTTGGCTACTATTCTATTGAAGATTATTGCTTCTATGTCCATTAAGGAGATTGGTCTGTAATTTTCTTTCTCTGTTTTTGATTTCCTGGCTTTGGAGTCAGTACCATATTTGTGTCATTAAAGGAATTTGACAAGACTCCTTCTTTGCTTCTTATATCAAAAATTTGTATAGTTTTGGGATTAATTGTTCTTTGAATGTTTGATAGAATTCACTTGTGAATCCATCAGGCCCTGGTGATTTTTTCTCTTTTTTTTTTAAACTTTTATTAATATTTATTTTTTAGAAAAGTTAACATGGTTACATAATTTATGCTCTCACTTTTCCCTTCACCACCCCAACTTCTCCCTCCCCCCATGGCAGATGTATATTTCCACTGGTTTTAACATGTCTCATTGATCAAGACCTATATCCAAATTGTTGATAGTTGTATTGGTGTGGTAGTTTTGAATCTACATCCCCAGTGATGTCTATCTCAAACCATGTGTTCAGGCAGTTGTTTTTCTTATATATTTCCTCTCCTGCAGTCCTTCCTCTGAATGTGGGTAGAGTTCCTTACCATAAATCCCTCAGAGCTGTCATTGCATTGGTGCTGGTACAGAAGTCCATTGCATTCGATTTTATCATAGTATATCAGTCTCTGTGTAGAGTGTTCTTCTGGTTCTGCTCCTTTCCTGTCTTTTTTAATCATATCTGTTTTTACTTTGGCTTTGTTAGAAATCATAATTGCCACTCCTGCCTTCTTTTTCTCATTTGATGCCCAAAGGATTTTGCTCAAGCCCTTGACCTTAAAACTGTGTATGTTCCACCCACCTCATATGTGTTTCTTGTAGACAACATATGGTAGGATTTTGGTTTCTAATCCAATCTGCTATTTGCTTCCTTTTTATGGGCAAGTTCAGCCCATTCACATTCTGAGTTATAATTATCAGTTGTTCTTTCTCCAACAGTTTGGTATCCTCTCCTAGTTCTGCCCCTTCTTCTTATACTATTTCCTTTTGAAACAGTGGTTTACTTTATGCCAGTAACCCTTGTCTCTTCCCTTGATTTAATACCCTTTCTACCCCCTCCATTATCATTCTCCTCTATTTATTTTTAAAGCACAATGAATCCCCCCTTTCTTCTCCCCTCCCTTTTATGACCTCCCCACTCCTTTGCTCCACTTGGTTTTTCCCTTCTGACTTTCTCAGTAGGGTTGGATAGAGTTTTATATCCCAATGGGAAAAGCTACTCTTCCCTCTCATGGTTAATTACACTGACAGTAAGGTTTAACTGTTACCTCTTAATGCTCTCTTCCTCTCCTTCTTATAATAGTATTCATCCCTTCCCTTTCCCATGCACTCTTTGTGCATCATAAAATATCCTATTTTTCTTATTCCTTCAAGTTTCTTTTGGTGTCCTCTACTATTCACCAACCTCTTTCCCACCTCCATATCATCTTAGACCATTTAGTATTCCAACCTCTCCCTATCAATAATTATTCTGATTACTTTAATAGTGAATATTATAATAGTGAATAGAGTTCACTAGAGAGAATTATACATAACATTTCTCCAAATAGGAATACCAATAATTAGATCATATTGAAGACCTTAAAGAGGCAAACTTAAAAAATACAAGTTTTCTTTCTTTCCCCTCTGTTTCTTATTTACCTTTTCATGTTTCTCTTGATTTTTGTGGTTGGATATTGAACTTTCCATTTAGTCCTGGTCATTTTTGTGCAAATACTTGGAAATCTTCTATCTTGTTGAATACCCAAACTTTCCCTTGGAAGTATGTGGTTAGTTGTTTGTTTGTTTTTTTTTAACCCTTGTACTTCAGTGTATTGTCTCATAGGTGGAAGATTGGTAAGGGTGGGCAATGGGGTCAAGTGACTTGCCCAGGGTCACACAGCTGGGAAGTGGCTGAGGCCGTGTTTGAACCTAGGACCTCCCGTCTCTAGGCTTGGCTCTCACTCCACTGAGCTACCCAGCTGCCCCTATGTGGTTAGTTTTGATGGGTAGGTGATCCTTGGTTGTAGACCCAGTTCTCTTGCCTTTCTGAATATCATATTCCAAGCCTTGCGGTCTTTTAGTGTGAAAGCTGCAAATCCTGTGTGATCCTGATTGTTGCTCCTTGATATCTGAATTGTCTCTTTCTGGATTCTTGTAAAATTTTTTCCTTTACTTGGAAGCTCTTGAATTTGGCTATTATATTCCTGCGTGTTGTCTTTTCTGGGTCTTGTATAGAGGGTAATCTATGTATCCCTTCAATGTCTATATTGCCCTCTTCTTGTAGAACTTCAGGAAAATTTTACTGAATAATTTCTTTTAGTATGGAGTCCAATTTTCTATTAATTTCTGCTTTTTCAGGAAGACCAATGATTCTCAGATTGTCTCTTATAGACCTCTTTTCTTTGTCTGTCACATTCTCATTGAGATATTTCATGTTTCCTTCTATCTGATCAATGTTTTCACTTTGTTTTCTTTGTTCTTGCTCTCTTGAGAGATCGTTAGCTTCTAATTGCTCAATCATAGCCTTTAGGGACTGGTTTTTGGCAATAATCTTTTGGATTTCCTTTTCAATCTGGTCATTTCTGGTGTTCAATTTGCTCATCCGTTCATTTGATTTCTGAGCCTCACTTTCCAATTGCAAAATTCTGCCTTTAAAACTGTTATTTTCTTGCCAGTTTTCGGTTTCCAATTTGCTTACCATTTCATTTGATTTTGGGGCATCTTTCTCGAATTGGGAGTTTCTGTCTTCTAACGTGTTTATTTCCTTTTGAGCTATTTTCCACTTCTCTCTCCAAATCTCTTCCATCTTTCTCATCATCTCAGATTTGAACTCTTCAATAGCTCGTGGCCAGTTTCCATTATTTTGGGGAGGTTTGGATATGATTACTTGTTTGTTCTCTTCTGCTGTTTGCTCTTTTCTCTGGATTTTATCTTTGTAAAAGTTGTCGAGTGTTATAGATTTGTTCTTGATGATTTTTCTCTTTTGGGGTTCTTGTCTCTGGCTTGCCATTGTTAGCCCGGCACCCTCTCAGGTTTACCCTGACACTCTGGGTCTGTCTGTGCTCTTTAGGCTCCTGAGGTCTCAGTTGTTCTCAGGGCCAAGAATCCTGGTGGTCCCCTTACTTGTCCCTTTGACAGAAGCTCCTTTAACAGTCTCAGCGTGTTGCTTCCACAGTTGTGAACCCCTTTTGCATTGGGTCCCCACTCAAGGTCCATGCGTGCCCTCAAGATCCAAGTCCTCCTCTAAGCTCAGGATTCATGTCTGGGCATGCGTCTACGCCCGCACTTGTGCCTGCTCTCAGGGTCTGAGATCAAAGTCTGTGTGTATTCTTTAGCCTCTTGGGGTTTTAAGTATTGTTGCTCTCAGGAGAAGGCCCTGGTGACCCCAGGTAGCTTGTTCAATTTCTTTTTCTGATAGGGGATTATGTAAGTATTCTATTTCTTCTGCTGTTAATCTAGGTAATTCATATTTTTGTAAATATTCATCCATATCACCTAGATTGCTAAATATATTGCTATATAATTGAGCAAAATAAATTTTCATCATTGCATTGATTTCCTCTTCATTAGAGGTGAGGACTCCCTTTTGTTATTTTTAAAAATGACACAGACTGATATTATGAGGAAAACTAAGATTGTATTGAGGCCCATGTTGATAGAATAAAATAAGACCAGGAGCCTGCCTATTTCAAAATCCCTCCTCCTCCATTACGTTCCGTACCTTCCCTAACGTTTTCTGTGTCCCCCAGAGAGTGTGCTCAGGTAGCAAAAGAGCCCGCTTCCAATGACCCCAGGAGTCTTATTTCATTCTCTTACATCATCACACTTCATGTCTGCCTCCATTTTTACAGGAGGAATTATGGGAAATGTAGTTTCCAAAGTCCCCAAACATCCACAGGAATTTTGTCCTATATCTACATATCTTAAGGCTCAAATGAGCCCCAAATACAACTACATGGAACCCCAGAATTTATTTAAATAACACACTTTTCATCTTTGATACTTTTAACTTGGTTTTCTTCTTTCCTTTTTTATTAGGTTTACAAGTACTTTTTCTATTTTATCTGTTTTTTTTTTCGAAATACCAGCTTCTAATCTTATTTATTAATTCAATAGTTATTTTACCTTTGATTTTATTATTTTCTCTTTTGATTTTTAGTATTTCTAATTTAATTTTCATCTGAGGATTCTGAATTTCTTCATTTTCTAGTTTTTTATGTTGCATGACCAATTCATTAACCTGTGCCCTCCCTAATTTGTTAAAATATAGACTCAGTGATATAAATTGTCCCTTTAGAAATGATTTGGCAGCATCCCATAGGTTTGGGTAAGATGTCTTATCATTATCACTGTCTTCAATAAAATTATGATTTGTTTCTGTTGATTTGTTCTTTCACTAAATTATTTAGGAGAATCATATTAATTTCCAATTAATCTATGGTTAGCCTCTCCATGTATTCTTTTTTTTAAAACATCATGTATTCTTACTAATAAACATTTTATAGCATCATGATCTGAGGTTACATTTATTATTTCTGCTTTTTTGCATTTGTTTGCTATATTTCTATGACCTATTACATGGTCTATCTTTGAGAATGTTCCATGTGATGCTGAAAAGGTGTATTGCTTTTTTTTGTTCCTATTTATTTTCTCCATATATCTATTAACTCTAATTTTTCTAGGGTTTCTTTCACCTCTCTTATGTCTTCCTTATTTATTTTTGGTTTGACTGATCTAGATCTGATAGGGGAAGGTTGAGGTCCCCCACTAGTATGGTTTTGCTATCTATTTCCTCCTTGAGTTCCACTAGCTTCTCCTTTAGAAATTTGGAAGCTATATACCATTTGGTGCATACATATTGAGTACTGATATTTCATCATTGTTTATATTGCCTTTTATTAGGATGGAGTTACCTTCCCTATCTCTTTTAACCTTTTTCTATTTTTACTTTGGCACTGTCAGAGATCATGATAGCCATCCCTGACTTTTTTTTCTCATTTGAAGTCCAAAAGTTTTTGCTCCATCCTCTCATTTTCACTCTATGTATGTCTGTCTGTCTCATGTGTGTTTCTTGTAGACAACATATGGTCAGATTTTGGTTTCTAATCCACTCTGCTATTTGCTTCTATTTCACGGGTGAGTTCATCCCATTCACATTCAGAGTTAGAATTATCAACTGTGCATTCCCAGATATTTTGATTTTCTCTCCTAGTTCTGTCCTTTCTTCTTTCACTGTTTCCTTCTATAGCAGTGTTTTGTTTTTAATCAGTTCCAATAATCCCCTCCCTTGTTGTACTTCCCTTTCTTCCTCCTCCCTCTTATGCCCCTCTTATTGTTCTTTAAAGCCACACCTCTCTCCCCTCCAAGGCCTCTCCCTCCCTAGTATTGATTCCCTCCCCACCAGGCATTTGTTACCCTTCAACTTCTCTACAGGGCCTAAATCAATTATCTGCCCCTATGGATCTGATTGTTCTCTCTTTATGTTGATTTCAATGCACTTAAGTATTGAATATTTCCTCTAACTCTTTACCCTTACAGTGCATTGTTATTTTTCCCTGTTGGTCCCAAGTGCTTCTTTGTGGAATATAAATTTATTCCTTTGTGTTTGTTTTCCTATTTTTCTTATCTCCCCTCCCTCCAGTTTTATATATATATATTTATAACTACCTACCTACCTTCCCCTACATATATTTATTTGTTTGTTCGTTCATTCATTTATTTATGTATTTATTTATATATTGCTTGGCATTTCATCCTATACAGTGTGTCCCTATTCCTCTATATAAACTTCTTCTAGTTACCCTGTTGGTAATAACAATTTTTAATATTTGCTGATTCCTTCTTTCTTCTTGGGATATAAATTGATTGAACTTGTTGGGTCCCTTAAGGAAAATAATTTTTTTTTCTCATTCCATTCACTTACCTTATGTTGATTCACTTGAGTTCTGGGTTTGGGCAGCAAACTCTCTGGTTAAATCCATTTTTTCTTTATGAATGTTTGGAAGTCCTTGATTTTATTGAATGACCATACTTTCCCTTGCAATAATATAGTTAATTTTACTGGATAGTTGATTCTTAGTTGTAGACCCAGTTCTCTTGCTCCTCCAGAAAATTGTGTTCTATCCCTTCTGGTCCTTCAATGTAGATGCAGCCAGATCCTGTGTTATCCTAACTGTGGTTCCTTGATATCTGAATAACTTCCTTTTAGCAGCTTGTGAAGTAAAGTAAATGATTAAAACTAAAACTGGTCCACTGACCCCTGCCCTGTATACCTGCTTCTTGTGTAACTACAGAATGTTCCCCCAAAGTTCCATGAATAACAAGGTCTCCAAGTATGTCTTCACACCATAATCTTCGGGGCAAAATCCCTGTTTCTTCCCAAGCCTAAGCACCAGATCGAAACTCTGAGTCCTTTCATCTCTAGGGTAACGTCTTGCTTCTTCCTAAACACCAGACTGAAGACATGAGTCCTTTCATCTCTAGGGTAAAGCCTTGTTACCTCATAGGCACCAGATTAAAACTTCAAAAATGTATTTAAACTCTATTCTGAATATGCTGCCTTGGAGCTCCCCTAGCTAGCTAGGAATAAAGACTTCTCCTTGCTTGAATTGCATTGTCTCCTTGTGCTCCTTTGGTGGTCATACAATCTGACCCCCATCATTTGGGGCCTCGTCCGCAGGATGTGACACCCTCAGGATCACAGGGACAGGGAAAGTTCTCTCTCAGATTTCGTGACAACTTTCCAGAGTTGAGCAGTGTGTCTGTGCAGTGTGACTGATTGTGTGACTGTTTTATGTGGGGGAGCCAGACTCTGAATGGGCATGAGGCTTAGTGGATGGCTTAATTTCTGGGAGAGATAGAAGGACATCTTATGCCAAGTCCCCAGGTGAAGGTCCTATTCCTCACCTGTTTCTGAGTGATGACCACTGATTAGCGCATTTCCTGTCTTCCCTGAGGAAGCAGGTTGGGAAAGTTGGGAAGAGTATCAATTAAGATGAGTGGGAAGGTAGTTGTCTGAAATGTTGGAGACAAAATACGGAACTTCAGAAGGTTGGAGGCCTTCTGTCCCCAGGGAATAATTAGGGGGAGTCCAAAGTTAGTGTCTTGGAGGGATTAGATCCCAGGAAGCCCCATAATGGATGCATTAAAATTCATTAAAAGATGTGATATAATTATTATAATTATTATATCACTTTACTTTGATTATAGCAAAAGGAGGGAAAGGAATATGACATTTTTTGACT
>NW_025363913.1:0-5269 GCF_016433145.1 Gracilinanus agilis
CTTCCTTCCTTCCTTCCTTCCTTCCTTCCTTCCTTTCTTTCTTTCTTTATTTCTTTCTTTCTTTCTTTCTTTCTTCCTTTCTTTCTTTCTTTTTCTTTCAGCTCCCAGGGGAATGACAAGGTCCCTGTGTGCCTGACCCATGCAGCGCCAACCTGAGAGGCATTTCAATGTCCAAGCCAAAGCCAGCCTATCCACCACCTTAGCTGGACATAGGGTGGCAGGGGGGAACCCAATTAGAGGCGATTTCAGGGAGACCAGGAAGAAGAGCCCCCTTTTCCCTGCGTCCTCTGTTGTGGGCCTTTGGGCTTTATACACGCATGTTCCAATATATCTTCCAGCTCATTGATTCAGGAATTCCCTCTGAGGATGCTGACTATGACACCCCCATGCATGGCCATCCCATACAACTCTCTTCCGTGTCCTCTCATGAGTTCCCTGCGAGGGGGTCTTCCTCCCCAAAGTGCCTGCCTCTTCTTTCCTTTCTCTTGTCCTCCAGATGAGGATAGCAGTGGGGCCCAATGGCTCTCCACTGCTTATCCTGACTTGCCCTACCTCTTGTGCATTTTCTTCTCAGTCCTTTGTTTCTTTGATTACAGCCTTTCCTTCACTTCTGCATTGTAATTACCCTCACTGGCTCCCCATTGCCCTATGGGGGATAATTCATTTTCACGTCTTGGGCCTGTGGTGCTCCATACAGCAGGGGAATTCAGCAAGCCAAGACGAAGCCTTCCTGATGTCAGCCAGAAGCTGAGCGCGGGGCGGAGAGGGTCTTTCATTTTGTCTGTCTCCCAAGCGGCAGGAATAGGGACTTATTCAATCCCTGGAGAACTGAATCACAAGATTTGAGAATGCTAATCAACACAATGGCCGACCATCATCCAGAGGAGCACAGTGCCATGCGCTGCCCACCTTCTGGCACAGAGAGTAGGTTAGCAGGCATTAAGTAAGCACTACTGTGGACCAGGCACTGTACTAAGTCCTGGGATACAAAGAGCGAAGGGGAGGTGACATATAAAGGTCGATGTACGTACAAGATCTGGGCAGGGCAAATTGGAGATGATTAACAGGGCCGCTGGAAGGAAAAGGACTAGAGGAAGACTTCCTGGGTGCCAAAAGGTGGCGTTTTAGCTGACACTTGAAAGAAGCCAAGAGGCAGAATGGAGGAGGAAGAGAATTTCAGCGTAGGTGAGAGCCAGTGAAAACACTTACCAGTCAGGAGATGGAGTGTCTTGTTCAAGGAAGGGATAGCCAGGAGGTCACTGTCACAGGATCACAGAGTACCAATGAAGGTAAGGTGGAAAAATACTGGAGAGGGGAGAGGGGGCTATGTTAGGAAGGAGTTGACCCCTCCAGCATCATTTAGCACAGGGCCTGACACATATCAGGCACTTGATGTTTAATGATTGGCTGACAAAACAGGAGATTTTCAATTTGATCCTGGGGGTGATAGGGAGCCATGGGAGTTTCTTGAGAAGGGGCTAGCTAGCCCTGTACTTTAGGAAGATCAATTTGACAGCTGAGTGGAGGGCGGATTAGAATGAGGAGAGACAGGCAGATTCCCCAGTAGGCTACAGGAACAGACTCGATATGGGGGAAGTCTTGAGAAGCAGATTGGGGCATGCATTTTTGCATGTGGTCATTGCGGGGATTTGTTTTGTTTGACCATGTGTGTTTGTCTAAGGGTTTTCTTTTTCCTTTTCTCCAAAGGCAGAGGGAGGTGGGAGGTGGCCACATTTAATGGCAGGTAAGATGCAAATGATCCCTAGCAGACTCTAGAGGAGGAGCAAGGGATAGAAAGGCGAGACCGAGGCCTCCTTCCTGCCGATGCTACGGCCGACTAGAAGTCCAACAAGGCATCTAGGTACCAAAAGGGGAAGACACCAAAGGAAGCTCCCTTTTAAACTCCACAAAGGTTGGAGGATCAAGTTTGACCTGGTAGCATTTGGCGATAACTCTAAGGGATCTGCTCGGAAAAGCCATGGCCTGACGGATTGCTGATTCAAAGACGGTACATAGAGAACATCCCCTTCATCGCCACAGAGCTGCGAGCAGCCATTTGGGCGCCAAGGGCAAGTGGAAGTGGGGAAGGGGAGGGAGACCCAGCTCACCTGTGGTATGATCCTCCAGAGGAAGGAGTCTAGTTGTAACTTGGGAGAAAAGCTGAGGGTGGCAATGGACTAAGCAGGCCAGGCCCAAGGGGCTGGCCAGTAAGGGAGGAAGTGCACCCTGGGATGGTGCTGGCAGACCCCTCTCAACTTCCCTCCCCAGGGCAAAGTCTTAGTGGCTCTGTCAGGCTACAGATCAGGCAATTCTTCGTAGCCAGTCATTTTAGTAGAGGACCCACTGAGAAGCCCAGGGACTTGCCCAGGGTCACATAGCCAGGAGGTGTCAGAGGTGGGACTCGAACTTGTCTCCTACCTTTAGCCACCATACTGCAGCACTGCCTCTCCATGCACAGTTACAGTCTTAGAATCACTGAGGGCTTTAACAATCGAATTAGTTATTCCAAGGAGACTCCCCAGGCTCGCCAGTGATACGTTCCAACCCCTCTGTGCCCTCCCAACCTGGGCTACCCTCCTCCTCCTCCCCACACGGGCTCCCATTTGCTCCCAGCTTCTATTTCTGAATTCACTGTTGGTCTCGGATTTGAGGAGAATGTCAGCTCCTAGAGGGTGGCGACCACGTTGGCGTGGCCTCTGCAGCCCCGGTGCCTGGTCCTCAGGAGAAGTTGCAGGAATGCTTGCCAGCTTTGTGAGCTCAGCCCTGCAGAAGCCTCAGTCCTGAGAGCCAGGCAATCATTGGGGGTTCCCAGAAGGTAGCTTCGTCTGGAAGGAGCAACGGCTCTTACTGAGTCCAGCTTTGCAAACCGGACCCAGGCAGGGCCAGTGAACAGGGACGGCCCTCCGAGGGTGGCCCTTAAGGCAGCGAGCAGAAGGGGGTTCAATCTGGTGGGCCTGTGCCCTCGCTTCTGGAGCCCATTCAGCGGGCTGCTCCATCTGAAGCCGAGGGGCCCAGCAAGGCCCATTCCCGTCAGCTGACACCCATAAAGGCCCATTGCGAACTCCCTGCTGTTTAGCACAGGGCCCGTCGGAGAGAGCTCTTTGTCTTCTTGGCATTTCTCTGTGCCAGTCTTGCCTGCTTGGCAGTTTGGGGGCCCAGGAGGTTCCTAGGAGCTGCTCTGGAACTTTTTATCCTGCGTTTGTGCCCTCCTTTAGCCTTGGTGGAGGCGCGTGGGGGCACTGCTTTCTAGCTATAATAATTAGCCAAATAAACCTGGACCATAAAGATGACTAACAAAAACTCTGAGTGGGACACTTCATTTCTCAGCCCTGGTGGCAGTCTGGATACGCAGGCCAAGTATCGGAGACAAAGCCCTGTTCACTGATGGAAGGACAGCCCCCTGCCTCTGGGATGCTCGCCTGCCCCAGCCTGGCCTGCTGGATAGCTCTGCTGGGATCACCTGGAGCACAGCTTACAAAACCGAACTCATGATCGACTCCCCGACATCCACTCCTCATCCCAATTTCCTCCCCAAATCTGGGAGGGCACCAGCGCCCGCCTGCCCAAACCACCAGGCCACAGATCCCCAGCAGCAGTCAGCAGCAGCTCCCTCAAGGCCTCTCAGTTCTCGTCACCCACATGCACGTCTCGCCCATTCTTCCCAACTCTTTGTGTCCACTTGCCCAGCTGCCTCCTCATTGGTCTCTGCCTCAAGGCTCTCCCTGTCTAATCCATCCTCCACACATGGCCAGTCCCTCACCACGTGCCCTTGATCCTGCCCCTCCGGCCTGCTCTGCCACATGGCCAACTCAACTGACCTCCTCTTGGGAATCTGCAGCCCTGACCATCCCCGGCCTCCTGCCCCGCCACCTTTACATACGGCCACGTCTCCCCATCCGGGAAAAAGAGCCAGACTTCCCCCCACTCCTTGGCACCCCCAGGGGCCACCACCCACGAGCTCTGAGAAAACCTGCCTACACTCACCGCCCGCACTGCTTCTGCTCCGCCACATTCAAACGCTCTGCACTTCGGCTTCTGACCTCATTGATCAAATGGACCTGCTCTCTCCAGGGCTACCATCTAGCTTGTCAGTGCCCGACTGAACGGGCTTCCTTAGGCCTCCTCCTTCCAAACTACCTGCTGCCCTTGATGCCAGCCACTATCCTCTCACTCCTCTCTCTCTCCCCCTCTCTGTCTCTCTCAGCCTCTCTGCATCTGTCTGTCTCTCTCTGTTACTCTGTCTCTCACTCTTTCTCTCTGCCTCTATCTCTCGGTCTCTGCCTCTCTCCTTCTCTGTCTCTCCCTATCCCTCTCTCAGTCTCTCTGCCCCTCCCTCTTGGTCTCTCTGTCACTCTCTATCTCTCTGCCTCTATCTCTATTTCTTTGTCTCTGTCTCTCTGTGTCACTCTGTCTCTTCCTCTCTGTCTCTCTTTCTCTGTTTCTCTCTCTGTCTCTCTGACTTCCTCTCTGACTCCTTGTCTCACACACTCTTTCTCTGTCTCTCTGCCTCTCCTTCTATCTTTCTGTCTCTCATTCTGTCTCTTTACCTCTCCCTCTCTCCCTGTCTCTGTCTCTGTCTCTCCCTCCTTCTGTCTCTCTCTCTCTCCCTATCTTGATCTCTCTGTCTCCTTGTCTCTCTCTCTGTCTCTATCTCTATGTCTCTCTGTCTTTCTCAGTCTCTCTGTCTCTCTGTAACTGTCTGTCTATCTGTCCCTTTCTGTTTCTCTCTACCTCTCTTTATCTCTATCTCTGTCTTTCTCTCAGTCGCTCTGTCTCTCACTCTTTCTCTCTGCCTCTCTGTCCCTCTCTCCTTCTGAGTGTGTCTCTGTCTCTCCCTCTCTGTCTGTCTGTCTGTCTGTCTCTTTTTCTTTCCCTCTCTCTTCTCTCTCTGTCTCCTTGTCTCACACACTCTGTCTGTCTCTACTTCTATCTCTCTGTCTCTCATTCTGTCTCTCTCTGTCTTTCTGTCTCTCGCTGTCTCTCTGTCCCTCCCTCTTGGCCTCTCTGTCTCTCTATATCTCTCTGCCCCTGTCTCTATCTCTTTGTCTCTGTCTCTCCGTGTCATTCTCTCTCTCCCTGTCTGTCTCTGTCTCTCTCCCTCCCTCTCTGTGTCTCTCTCTCTGTCTCTCCCTCCCTATCTCTCTCGATCTCTCTGTCTCCTTGTCTCTCTCTCTATCTCTTATTCTTTCTGTCTCTCTCTGCCTCTCTCCCTCTCTTTCTATATCTTTCTGGTTCTCTCTGCCTCTGTCTCTATCTCTATCTCTGTCCC
>NW_025363914.1:0-3440 GCF_016433145.1 Gracilinanus agilis
CCTTTCTTTCTTTCTTTCGTCCTTTCTTTCTTTCTTTCTTTCTTTCTTTCGTCCTTTCATCCTTTCTTCTTTCCCTTACCTTCTATCTCGGAATCAGTACTAAGTATCCATTTAGAAGAGTGATAAGGGGGGCAGCTGGGTAGCTCAGTGGAATAAGAGTCAGGCCTAGAGACTGGAAGTCCTAGGTTCAAATCTGGCTTCAGCCACTTCTCAGCTGTGTGACCCTGGGCAAGTCATTTGACCCCCAATGCCTACTCTTACCACTCTTCTGCCTTGGAGCCAATACACAGTATTGACTCCAAGACGGAAGGTAAGGGTTTAAAAAAAAAAAAAGAGTGATAAGGGCTAGACAATTGGGGTTAATTGATTTGTCCAGGGTCGTGCAGCTAGGACTTGCCTAAGACTAGATTTGAACCCAAGATCCCCTGACTCCAGGTTTGGTACTCTATCCATTATGCTGCCTAGCTTATTCATTTTCTTGCAGAACCTATCTAGACCTGCTCAGAGAATACTTACATGCCACGACTGAGAACCAATATTATACATTTTAAAAAGAATGCTTCCTTTTCTCTTAGAAATCCTGTTGAGGCTAACTAGCCCTGACTGGACTGTGTGACTTGCCAGGAGAAGGATGAATATCCATGTATCTAATACTAAGGGTCTGGGGTTTTATTCTTAAGAGTAAAAGATTTATCCTAAGATCTCAATTCAATTTAATTTTAAAATTCCCTAAGCCCCTAAAATAGGGGAATTTAGTTCAGTAGAAAAGAAAGGTAGCCAAGAAAGGCAAGTCTTTGAAATAATCTGGCCTGAGGAATGCCAAGCTAGTTTGAAGGTGATTTAATAAGAATGACCCAGGATTACAAATCAAAAAGGCCTGGGTTTGAATCCTGCCAAGAAAACTTCTAAATAATTTGAGGTTTTCCAAAATGTAATGGGTTATCCCTGACTAGAGAGCTGTAGCCTTAAGCCCAGAGTTCATTTCCCAGTGTTTGGGATTATCACATCTGTTAGAATAGATGACCTTGAGATCCTTGGGCAAGTTATTTACTCTCCCTGAGCCTTAGTTTCCTCATTTATAAAATAATGGCATCTTCTGCCTTGCCTACTTTAAAGAGTTGGGTGAGAATGAGATAATGTATGTATGAAGGTACTTTGAAGACTGGAAATCTCAGTACACACCTGTAAGGAAACAGTAGGCTATTCCAATAGCTTCATGATCTCATCAAGGTGTGTACTCTCTCCAGAGGAACAGATCACAATTCACCAACCCCTCCTTTTATTGAAATAGGAAAGGTGCCCTGATTTGGGATCCACCAGGTTACTATTCCTATTTTTGCTAATATGCTGCTATTCTAAGCTGACTCTTCATTGCCATTTTTTTTTCCTTTTTAAAAATGTTTTTTATGTGATTAATTAATTTAAAATATTTTTCCATGGTTACATGATTCATGTTCTTTCCCTCCCCTCTCCTGTAGCCAACACAAGATTCAACTGGGTTTTACAAGTATCATTGGTCAAGACTTATTTCCATATTATTAATATTTGCAATAGAGTGATCATTTAGAGTCTACAGCCTCAATCATATCCCCATCAACCCATGTGATCAAGCAGTTGTTTTTCTTCTGTGTTTCTACTCCCATAGTTCTTTCTCTAGATGTAGATAGTATTCTTTCTCATAAGTCCCTCAGAATTGTCCTAGATCGTTGCATTGCTGTTAGTAGAGAAGTCCATTATGTTTGTGCCACAGTTTATCAGTCTCTGTGTACAACATTCTCCCGATTTTGCTCCTTTCACTCTGCATCAGTTCCTGGAGGTCATTCCAGTTCACATGGAATTCCTCCGGTTCATTATTCCTTTGAGCACAATAGTAGTCCATCACCAACAGATACCATAATGTTCAGCCATTCCCCAATTGAAGGGCATCCTCTCATTTTTCAATTTTTTGCCACCACAAAGAGCACAGCTATCTTCATTGCCATTTATAACAAAAAAAATTTTGTTTCATTAAACATTTCTCAATTATATGTAAAAATATTTTAAACTGTCCTTTTAAAAAATTTTGAGTTCAAGTTCTCCTCCCTCTCCTCTTCCTTGAGAAGGCAAACAATTTGATTTCAATTATACATGTACAGTTGTCTTCATTGCCATTTCACCTCTATTCCAGATCCTCCCTCCCACGTGAACTATCCAAATCAGCCCAGGAAGAGATGGGTTACCTTGAGCCCAGACAAAGGTGGCAGATTGGTGCCAGAGTTCTACAGCCAGCTGTGGCCACACCTCCTTCCTGGGCGCTCCCCCCTTCTTCCCGATGCCCCAGGAGTTTTGAAAGACAGACACACTTTGGGAATCTGGGAGGGTAAATCTGAGCAGTGAGTGAGGTACAGGCAGGCTGGGGATGTGGGGGGGGAGGAGGGAGTGAATGTCATATACGTACACGGGTGAAGTCTATACAATTTTTAAATTTTTTTTGAGAAATCTGCTTTTCTCCCTATTCAACCCTGTCTGTTTTGGGGATGGGCAAATCTTGCCCAAGAGAGTGATTTTAACAGGCTGGGTGGGGAGATGCCTCTCCCAGAAGCTTCACTGTTAGGGTTGGCAGTTCTCTCTGTCCCCCACCCCTCTAACCCAAGCTGACAACAACTTGGGCAATATACATGTCAGCTACCGGTGTTGGCATTGCTATCAATGAACAACCCTGAGGGGACAACACGGAGTTGGGACCCAGGCCTGCACTCAACCCGAGGACCTGAATATCCTTTCCCCATCAGAATCACCCCCCTTTCCATAACTTGGGGAATGCGAGAAATACCAGACTATGGGGTGGAGGACCTGGCCTAGCTCAGTATGTCTCAGCTCTCTTCCCCACTCCCTTTCAGCCCAGTCTCTCTCTCTCTCTCAAAAAAAAAAAAAAAAAAAAAAAAAAAAAAAAAAAAAAGGGTAGGCAAAGCCCCGCCTCTGGGGCGCAAGGGGTGGGCCCAGCCCGGGCGAGGGCGTGTTGGCTGCGGGGCGGGGTCGGACCCGAACGAGCTTCTCCCGGCCAAGGCGCCTTGGGCTTCCCAGGGTTAGCAGGAGGCGACGGAGGCGGACGCTGGACACTGGCCACTGGCCAGTCTATGGAGAGATTCACCGGACTCTGAGACCACGGTGTGCAGGAGGCGAGTTCGGCCCCGGGCTTGATTGTTGGGAGTTTAGCCTCTTGGGGCTGCACTAGGACGCTGAGCGGGTCCCCTCCGGCTCCGCCATGGGGGACGTGCTGTCCACGCACCTGGACGACAGCCGGCGCCAGTACATCGCAGGTGAGCACGCTGCGCGGTCATCCTGAGCTTCCTTCGGGGTCGTCTCCGCGATCGCCGGACTCCCCTCCTGCGTTCTGGACACCCCGCCCGAGGGGGACCGCAACCCTAGCCGGGTTTCCGCTCCGCGTCCCTTCCCATATT
>NW_025363915.1:0-3759 GCF_016433145.1 Gracilinanus agilis
CTCTCTGTCTGTTTCTGTCTCTCTCACATACCCCACCTCTTTCCCTTCCTCTCACATACCATCCCCCCTCCACCCATCCCCATCTCTTTCTCCCCTATTCTCCCATCTCTTTTTTTTCTCTTCTCTCTCTTCCTGTATTTCTCCTTCTCTTGCTCAAAGGCAAGGCTAGCTTTGCAATAAAGCGGAGCTGGGTTAATGCCGTACTTCTGATGCTTACATTGGCAAATCTCTTAACCATCTCATTGTCCCATGCAAAACTAAGGCTCTATGTTATAGGCAAGGTACCAGGGAGCATTACTAGGGAGGGTTTCTTTAGTGGAAGTTCCCTACTTTAGGTATCAAACCTATGGCCTGGCCTACAAAACTCTGCAATGCAGCCTGAACCAGATTAAACTGTAATTGGAAAATGAAAATAAATAAAAATATAACATAAATAATGTGAATTTGTGGTTTTCTAATTCAATATGTGGCCAGAAGGATCTGTTTCTATTTGAGTTTGACATCACTGCCCTACGTCAATGAAATTATAGAAGATGAAATTATACATTATAACAGACAAACATATAGACAGACATATAAATAGACAGATAGATACCAGGTAGACAGACAGATAGATATAGATAGATTGAGAGAGATAGATAGAGAGATATAGAAAGAGATAGATAAATAGCAGATATGCAGATAGATGATTGATAGATAGATAGATTGATTGATTGATTGATAGAATTAAAATTAGCATCTGGTATAGCACAAAAATATTAAAAAGACATTTCTTCCTATTTGATAAATTATAAGTACCCAGAGACACATTACAAGTACCCCAAAATACGCATGTAAGCTGTTGTCTCTTCTCCCATTCACAAAATACTCAGGTATGGGTTGCAGTAAGTGATTTCTAAAATTTCTTCCCATTCTTGAGACCAATGATTCTATGAAATCTTGACTCAGGTAGAGATGGGATGCGATGCCATCATAGTCCACTGTTCTAAACAAATGGAAGGAGTTGTTCTGCTTAGCAAGGGGCACAGCTACTTCTTTAGAACTAAATTCTAGTTCTACTACTCTGTTCCTGCTCCAATTCCATGTACTGGTACATGGCTTATAAAAGCAAAGTAGATTACTCATTCAAGAGCTTGGTAGGGAAAGGAAGAAGGAAAACAAAGGGCTGAGGAGGAGGGGAGTAGCAGGAGCTAGAGATTTTGTTTTGTTTTTAAAGTATGGAGAAGATCTGAATATTTGTAGGAACAGAGAAAGGAAAAAATGGGACCTGAACAATTGAAGAGTCAAGAGATGGGATGTTTTTAGAGAATGACCCCAAAATGAAAAGAAAGAGATTGCATTAAGAATACAAGTAGTTGAGGGCAGCTAACTGGCTCAATGGATTGAGAACCAGACCTGCAGACAGGAGGTCCTGGGTTCAAATCTGAACTCAGATACTTCCTAGCTGTGTGACCCTGGGCAAGTCATTTAATCCCCATTGCCTATCCCTTTCCACTCTTCTGCCTTGGAATCAGTACACAGTATTATTGGTTCTAAGATGGAAGGAAAGGGTTTTTTTTTTTAAAAAGTACAAGCAGAATAGTTTGCTTTAGTAAAGAAAGAAGACATAGGAAGAAGATAGAAGAAAATAGAGCAATGTTGAGGGGCCAAAGAGGTAAATTAAGAGAATCCATGGCCCAACCATACTTTCCTAATCTATTTCCATATTCATGTGACTTGTTTCCTACCGCATTTGCATTGAGTTGAGCTTAAAATATATATATAAAAAAACAAACAACGCAACAACTCCTAGCATCAGTCAGGGCTGTCCCAGACACCCACATTGGAGGAGAGGGCACTTTCTCTCTGGTTTTCCCATCCCGGTGCCTCAGAGTGCTCTACTGTTCCTGTGGAGCTTAACATCATCAGACCACCACCAACCCCTCCCTTGTCATTTTACCAGCTCTACTTATTCCCTAGCGTTGTCCAGTTGGGTCACTCCACAGGACTATTTCTGGGAGCCACCTTCCACCAAGAGGCTTTGTTCCTGGGTCCTGCTAGTCCCTGTCACACTCCACCCCCAGCTCCTCTCAGGTGTTGTTGGTGGGACTAGACCCAAAGGGAATGTAATCTCCTCCACACACCATTCAACCCCTCCCACCCCACCTCCAACCCATTTTTTAAAACTTTTACCTTCTGTCTTAGGTCAATTCTATTGTGTTGGTTCCCTGGCAGAGAAGATAGGTAAAGAATAGGCAATGAGTTAAGTGACTTGCCCAGGGTCATAGAGCTAGAAAATATCTGAGGCTCTAGACCTGGCTCTCGATCCACTGAGCCACTTAACTCTACTTAGCCCACATCCCCATCCCATTTAATTTCCCCTAGGAATTCTAATTCTAACCATGTTATGAGTCTGGTATCTGTTTCAACCAAAGGATCCCCAATTCCTTCAGGAATATGAGTTTTTGGTGTAGCAAAGCCTTGCCCCAAGTCCATAGCACCTTGGCTGTGAGTCATCAAAGAATTTGGGCAAAGGATTGAGTAATCTCAGCCTTCAATCTCCTTAAACCACAGTCTTCCTGGCTCTCTCCTTCAGTGAATATTAATCATGCCTGTGTGTGTCTGAAAGTAAACAGAGCCCATAGGCATGAGGCAGGTTTGGGCAAAAGTTTCCAAATTTACAGAACCTTTGCCAGAGTACTTCAGCTGGGAATGTAATATCTCCAGTTCTGGACATGCTGGTGGTCTGGGAAGAGCATCCCAGCATCCCGCTGCTACCGAGACTGAGGTATGTCTCTGCTCCATTCTCATACTTGGGTATCCAACTTTTCTCAGTCCTTTGCCCACAGTGCCTGCTGTGAGTTAGTTACTCGTTCCCTTACAATACAATAAAACCCTTTAGATGAAGCTCTTGGAGAGCAGAGACCAACTTTTTTTTGGGTAAACCTTTACCTTCAGTTAGAATCAATACTGTGTATTGGTAACAAGGCAGAAGAGTGGGAAGGGCTAGGCAATGGGGGTTAAGTGACTTGCCCAGGGTCACACAGCTGGGAAGTGGCCACATTTGAATGCAGGATCTCCCATCTCTAGGTCTGGCTCTATACCCACTGAGTCACCTAGCTACCCCCAGCTTTCTTTTTATGAAGTGAATCCTTAGCATTTAGAAGGATGCATGACACATAGCAGGCACTTAATAAATGTTTATTGCATTCATTCTCTTTCTGACCTGCAAGCAAACACACTATATTTAAAGGCGCTCCTGTGAGCGCCCCCAAAATCTTGTTGAAACCAACCTCCAAAATGATTGCCATTGGAGAACCTCAGACAAACAAACTCTTTTACTCTAAATATGGTTATTTGGTGTCTTGAAGATGAATGAAAATACTGGAGCCAAGATGAAGCATAGATTTAGAATTTGAGTGGTTTAGAGCTAAAAGCAGATCATAAAGATGATCTAGGCAAATACCCTTCATATTACATAGATAAGGAACCCCAGGCCAGAAAAGTTAAGTGGCTTGTCAAAGGGCACACAGAGTTAAGTAGCAAAGCTGGGATTGGAATCTATATCCTCTCCTCCAGATCCCTTGCATTTCCTACTATATCTTGCTGTCTCTAAATCAGATTGTGGACTCTAACCTAGAAGAATAATAGTGATGATCATGACAAATTACAATGAATCAAAGTGTTTCCTCTGGGATATGTTTAGGAAATGGCTGAGATTGTTTCAAGGATGGTGGACAGACAGTGATAGCCATTTGGGGGTGGGTAAGATGGGGGGAG
>NW_025363916.1:0-4295 GCF_016433145.1 Gracilinanus agilis
ACACACACACACACACACACACACACACACACACACACACTCTCAGATCTGATGGCTTTTGTAGATTGTAGGAGGGCAGGCCATACTGGCACTGCAACAATAGCTTGCCGGACCTGAGAAAGCTGTTTCTCCTATTTCCAAAACGGGTATTAATCTAGAATCCCATCTCCTGACCTCTCTCAAATATGGAGGAGTATGAGTCTGAGTTCAGAAGGAAAGCTACTTCCCTGTTTTTGCCCTCAAAGGAGATATGATAGTTCTTAACTTTTTGCCTAACTTAGCCCATTCCTACCAAACGCCAGCCATTCAAAAGATCATTCAAAATAGCTAGTGAGGCACTTTTTCAAAGAAAGCAGCAAACAGAAAGCAGAGGATTTCTGCAGGTTATCATATAATAGAAAATACACAAGAGTCGATGAGATCTCAGCTCCAACCAGGAAAATGATTTCATCAAGGGACGTTCTGCTCAGCAGGTCAAGGGGACATAACTGGGACTGTCTCTTCTTACTCATCCTTGGCTCCAATCCTCCTTCATACATTTATTTTGGGCCAGAGGTAGCTAAGTGCCTCAGTGGCTAGAGATAGGAGGTCTTGGGTTCAAATCTGAATTTAGACACTTTCAGCTGTGTGACCCTGGGCAAATCACTTAACTCCTATTGCCTAATCCTTACCACTTTCCTGCCTTAGCACCTATTCTTAGTATTGATTCTAAGATGGAAGGTAGGGTTTTTTTTTTTTTTTAAGTCTATGCCTCCTCTCTCTCTCTTGACCTATCACATTAGAGGTCCTTAAAGTATTTGCCCAACAAACTTAGGTCAAATTCTCCCTCTATTCCATAGCCCGTCAGGAGTCATGTTGCAAATGCACTACACAGGAGTTCAAGGAGATGCACTTCAGAAAAGCCACCCTAACCTTTGTCAGAAGCAGGAATATAATAATGATAGAAGGAACTATGATTTCATCAGCTTGGGAAATCCCACTTATGAAACTAAGTAGATGGGAACCATTCTATGATTTAGGATTCTAGATACTTTGTGGGAAGGTACTTCAGAAGCCATCTAGACCACCGGATCCCTTATTTGGCAAATAAAGAGACGTCTGAGGCCCAGAATGATGAAACACATTGCCCAAGGTCTTTGTTTTTGTTCAGTCATGTCCCACTCTTTGTGCCTCCATCTGGTGTTTTCTTGACAGAGATACGGGAGTGGTTTGCTACTTTGTTCTCTAGCTCATTTTACAGATGAGGAAATGGAGGCAAATAGGGTTAAGTGACTTGCCCAGGGTCACACAGCTTGGTAAGTGTTTCAGGGCCGTATTTGAACTCAGGAAGATGTCTTCCTGACTCCAGACCTTATCCATTCATTGTGTCACCCAGCTGTTCCCTGCCCAAGGTCACAGAGATAGTAAATAAGTACTACCAACTTCTTGGATCAGATGATAAAACCAGTAAGTATTAAAGAGAAAAAGAGCCTTTTTGAAATGGACAAAAGTGCTGGACTTGGAGTCAGGAAGATCTGGGTTCAAATCCTTCCTCGAATTCTTAATTCTACTCTGTACTTCAAACCCTATTCTGTTCCCCCCCCCCCCATTAAACATGGACAAGTTAATCTTAGAGCTCCTCAGTTTCCTTATTTGCAAAATAGAGATAATAATCTGAGGCTCAAATCAGCTGATATATGTAAAACACACCAACTTTCAAGCACCTTGAGATTACTCACTACACTAACCTGCAGCAATGGTGGACATTTCTCTAAGGATTTAGGGATATGAAGGGCTCTATAAACACAATCTCCTCAGTTTATCCTTGCAACACTGGTGAAAGTGAGTGGTATAAGTGGTATTTAAGTAGTATGAACCCATATGAAAGATGAGTAAATAAAGGCTTAGAAAAGGAAAGTGACTGGTACAAGGACTCCTGGCTAATAAAGTCTTCTGATTAAACTTTCTCTGTATTTGCCTTCTGGATTTGGTTTGCCTAGAGTTATTTGCATTTCTCCTCTGGCTCCCCTCCCATTCTCACCTCCTAGAGATTTGGGTAACTCCTCTCTATGACTTGATGACTGGCTCAGGAGCTGTCCCTGGTCTCAAAACAAAACTAAGCTATTTTCTACTCTTTTAGAAAGAGTCCAAAGAGTTTTTTAAGGAATCTTTAATATCTGGGGGTGGGTGGGGCAGGGGGATGGCTAGGTGATGCAGTAGAGTGGCAGGACAAAAGTCAGGAACTCATGTTTCTGAGGTCAAATCTAGCCTCAGACATACTAACTTGTGTGACCCCATGCAAGTCACTTCACAGTTAACTCAGTTGTAGAAATGAGCTGAAAAAGGCAATGGCAAACCAAACCAGTGGCAGGAAACCCTCAAATAGGGTTATGAAGACACCACTGAAAAATGACCAAACCACAACTTTAACTGAGCTTAGGGGCCCAGAGACTCCACCCCAGGAAATAAACTAGGAGCAAAGATAATTTTTTCCACTTTAAAGACAGGTGACAGAAGTCCAGAGAGGTTAGGTGATACTCATAGTCACAAAGCAAATCAGTAGTGAAGCCAGGATAAAAGCTATTTATTCACTTTTTTTTTGCCATTAGCTCTCATCATCTCCTTGGAAGTCCCAGTCTTTGGTAGTGGAGGCCATGATTTTGTCTTCACTTTCAGGATCTCACAGGGCTGTTATGAGAATTAAATGAGAAAATATATGTAAAGCACTTTGTAAATCTTAAGGTGCTTTTGAATTATAGCTCTTTATTGAAAGCTGAAACTTACATTCACTATCAATAGGACTGCGAAAAATATTTAACAACCAGCTTTCCAAAATAAATAAACAAACAAATAAATAAAAAAGCAAATAAATAAATAAACAAACAAATAAATAAATGGAACACTGTATTTTAAACTGCTTTAATACCATTTTCTCTGATAGGGGTAATCAACAAAACAATACTGTCAATTTTCAAGGTGTAAAAGCTCACAGCAAAAATTTCATAATCGGCTCCAGGATGTCGTAGGCAGGGGAGAGATGCAGGAGCAAACGAGAAAGGACTGAGGGTTGGGAGAAGCCAAAAGAGAAAGAAGCAAAATGAGGAAGGAAGTAAAGGATGAAAGAAAATGGACAGAACTGGGACTTGAGATAGATAAGGCAAACAGTTACATAGAGACAGTTGAGATATTTGTGTCTAATATAACTTCTTAGAAATGCACATTT
Source organism: Gracilinanus agilis (assembly GCF_016433145.1). NCBI lineage: Eukaryota > Metazoa > Chordata > Mammalia > Didelphimorphia > Didelphidae > Gracilinanus > Gracilinanus agilis. The sequence goes on from NW_025363916.1 coordinate 3,203, forward strand.
TAAGTGCCAGAAAAATCTACTCTCCGTGACCTGAAGGTATTTATTTCAGGATGTCAACCTATATATGCCTCAGAGACTCAAAGTCTTTGATGGATGGTAAGGGGTGGGGGAAATAGCAAATCTTGACTGCCTAGGGTACACATATGGTTTGTTCTGACCCTGGGCACCAGGTTTTAGGCCTGGGGCTGATAGGATCAGAGATCACAGAATGTCAGAATTGAAAGAAAGGGACCTTAGAGATCAGAATTTAGAGCTGGCAGGGACTTTAGAGATGAGCTTTCATTTACAGACAGGAAAACTGAGGCTCAGAGAGAAGCTACTTGCCACCAAACAAAACTGAAGAGTCCAGACTCCCAGGCCAGTCCTCTTTCTCTTGAATCAAGTCTAAGTAATAATGTGACTTCGTGCTTATTACTCAGGAATTCTCCTCTTGAGTTCAAATCTGATCTCAGACACTTACTAGCTGGGTAACCCCTGGGCAAATTACTTAACTTTGTTTGCCTCGGTTTTCTCATCTGTCAAGTGAGCTGGACAAGGAAATGGTAAACCACTCCGATATTTTTGCCAAGAAAAAATGGGGTCACAAAGTCAGACATCACTGAAAAATGACTGAACAACAAAGTGTTTATTATAAAATGTCTTTCATAATGTCTGTGTATCTATCATCTCATCTGAATGACCTAACTAGGTAGGGAGAGCAAGGGTTAGTATGCAGTGACAGAGAGAGCCCTGGCGTCAGCAGTCTGGAGCCGTCCTGCCCTAATGCTTAGCAACTGCATGACTTGAGCAAATCACTGGATCTTTCAGAGCCTCTTTGTGAGTCTCATCAAGCACCTACTACGTGCTGAAGCACTGTAGAGGCATGATCTCTGCCCTCAAGCTGACATTCTAATATCGACAACTTGCCAAAAATTGTATATTCAAGATATATACAGTATAAGGGACAGCTAGATAGCACAATGGCTAGGGAGGCAAGCTTGCAATCCAGCGGTTCTGGGTTCAAATCTAGACTCAGATACTTCCTAGATGTGTGACCCTAGGCAAGCCACTTTCCAATTGCCTAGCCCTCATTGCTCTTCTGGCTTAAAATTGA
>NW_025363917.1:0-1577 GCF_016433145.1 Gracilinanus agilis
ATATATATATATATAGAGAGAGAGAGAGAGAGAGAGAGAGAGAGAGAGAGAGAGAGAATTTTGTGAATGCTTTGTAAATCTTATGGCTAAAACATAGGCAAGCATTAAGCCTAATTATGATTTTAATAATTCAGAAGAAACAATAAGGAAAGAAAAGAAGGTGCACTAAAGGTTGATTTGTGTGGTATTGTCTAAATGTTGGAAGAATTTATCCCTTGAGAAGTTAACTGACTTCAAACTAATAATAATAAAAAACAGTGCTTTAAAAGAGACAAAATTCTCTGAGAGGTACTTAAGACACTATCTACTCTCTTTTAAGTTAGTAAATACAACCTTTGCCATTTCTCTATTTGGGGTTCCTTGTACCTTGCCCACTGTCACACAGCTAGAAGGTGTCATCAGGGGTAGGATTTAAACCAAGGTCTTTCTGACTCCAAGTAATCACACTTTATCCACTAATTGCTTTTCTTCCAAAAAATTCCCTTCCCTGGGTCTCCTGTCTCCTTATTCTCATCCTGCTCCCAACAAATGAGATGTTTTTTAGAAGTTAAGAAAGACAATGAAAGGTGGTTGCAATTGAATAAAAGTAAAGTTTTAAAAGACAAGTGTAGGGAAAGTTGAAATTACTGAGTTGATAAAAGAAAAACTTCCATTGATAATGAAATTTGATATATCAAAAATACTTTGAAATTGGGGTCAAGAAGGGGATGTAGAATAGTATTGCTAATCTTTATATGAGATGCAATTATTATTTATCAATTGATTAATATATTTAGCATTTACAGTTTACCCAGCACTATGTGAGGTGATAATGGATGATGATAATGGATGATGATGATGATGATGATGATGATGATGATGATGGAGATAGGCAGTGGACTAAACCTGTGATATCAACAATACAAGAACTCCTGGGTGTGGAACTCTTTGTCATGGCAGGCTGGCACTTAATTTGTACCTTAGAGACTTAGAATTGGGGTTCTATGAATTTGAATGAACTCTATGAATTTGACTTAAAATATTGTTAAACTTTCTTTTAGTAGAATTGATTTCCATTGCAATCCTAAGCATTTTATTTTATGCACATAAAAGTATTATGGTGAGAGGGCATCATTAGGCTTTACTAAACTATCCAAGGAATCGACGACAGCAGAAAAGTTATGGATGCCTTTCTTAGAGAATTGCTTTTTAGAGCAATGATGAGTTAAGTGAGATTACCACGGTCATATAGCTGTGACAGAGGCAAGAATCAAACCTTAGTATTCTGGGCTTCAGATAGAGTCAGTGGTGCTCTCTCCACTGTATCAGGTCACTTCAATGTTGGTGATTTGATATGATATGATATAATAATATTATATTATATGTATAATATAGAAATATAATAGTTTACATTTTATATACTTAATCAAATCAAATATAAAGTACGACTAAATTATATAATTAAATAAAAATAAATATAAAAGCATAATAAACCATGTAGGAGAGTGGGCAGCATTGGGCTGATCATCAGAATGACCTACTTTCAAGGGCTGCCATTGAAACTTATTAGTTGTGAAACCACAGGCTAGTCACTTAAA
>NW_025363918.1:0-8227 GCF_016433145.1 Gracilinanus agilis
TATATAAGGATTGTTATGGGATACATGTATTGCTATACATTGTATTATATATAATATATTAATAGATTTATATAGTCTTTATATATTTTATATACATACAAATGTATATAAAATATTGTTGCTCATTTGTTTCAATCATCTCCAATTCTTGATGATCTTATTTGGGGTTTTCTTAGCAAAGATACAGAAAAATTTACCATTCTCCTTTCTAGCTCATTTCTGAGGATACTGAGGCAAACAGGGCTAAAAACTTTCCCACAGTCATATAGCTGTTAAGATTTTAACTCAGGAATAGGAGTCTTTCTGACTGCAGACCTGGTACTCTATTGACTTTACCACCTAGCTATAAAAAGGAATTCTTTATTCCTTTTCTCTAGTTTAATGGGGGACCTGGAGGTTGTCTTACCATAGAGATGTGTAGGGATTAACCAGCCCACAGTGACAGGAAATAGAAACCATAGAGACAGGGAAGAGAAAACAAAGAAACAGGAAGGAGGAACCATAGAGACAGGAAGTGAGGTCAGAGAAGGTTATAAAGGGGGCCAAGCATTGGTTGGTGGGCCTGTCAGTTGCTGACAGTTAGGGCTGGCAGTTGCAGAGGCTGAGTTGGTCTTGGGGGTTGGTTGCTGGTGGTAAGGGTTGGTGATTAGCATTTTAGTTGCTGGAATATAAAGGCAGGCCTGAGCTTACTGACAGGGATTTTAGTTTTAGCCTTTAGAGGGCTTTTTGCCTTTTGGGTTTTTGGCTTTTGGTTTGAGCTCTTAGATTTCTTTTTTCCCTTCCTTGAACTTTTTGGAAGGTGGCTGGCCATTGTTGACAGACCCGATTGGGTTGGTTTTTATTGGGCTGGATTGGGTTGAAACTTTGTGGAGTGGTTGTTATTAGTAGTAGGTGTAGGCAGTTATAGGTAGTATATAGGTATAGGTAATACATAGGTAGTATAGTTATAGGCAGTTTTAGATAGTAATTATAAGCAGTTATAGGCAGTTATAGGATAATTAGTAGAGACATTAGTAAAATTTCTTTCTCTACCTCTTTCCTATATTTCCCTCCTTTACTATATTCATTTTACTATATTCTTTTACTATCTCTATTTTAATTAAACTAAACTGTTAATTGTTAAAAGCTGCTAGAAGTTTTCTTTCCTCTGGCTTAAAGGGATAATATTAATTTATAACTCTACTATATTCTCATTAAAATTTAAATTATTAAAAGCTGCTCTCATTTTGTCAGAACTCCTAATTTAACCCTTACATAGCTGACCTATATATAATATACTTTATATAAAATAGTTTTATATAAAATCAATTGTATATAAAGATCCTTGTGGGTTGCATGGTAACTTAGAAAACATATACAGACATATGAAAAATATTGAGGAAAAATGTTATATAATACATATGATATATCTCAATATATTCTATACATAAGATATATATTAGAAAGATATATAATTAACATAATATAAATATGTAATAAATATCAGTCATATAATATGCTACATAATAATATATTGCATATAAATATACAAAATATCACTACAGATCTTTCTCACATCTTTCTAATATATAATTATTAATATAATGTGATATGATATAATACCATATAAGATACAATACAATATGATATGATGATATAATTAATATAATGTAATGTAATATAGCATAGTATAATAAATATGATGATATATAATTAATATAATACAATATATAATATCATGCATAATATTATATATTAAATCATGTATAACAATATATTTCTCATATGGATTATATATTATTAATGGCATGTTATATAGCATATTTATTTTTAACATTAATATGTTAAATATATGTATGTTCAGAAAGAGTTTTCCAAGTTACTATACTTATCCTTATTTATGGTTTGGTGGCCCTCATTTCTATTTGAGTATGACACCACTGAATTAGATAATCCTTTTCCTTCTTAGTGTATTTGTGGTTTTTTTTGCCATTAGAATTTCATTCTTAAGAGCTTTTACTTTCCCTTTACACTTTTGGTAGGTGTCCTACTTATCCTTTCACTGAGACTTTACAATCTTCCCTGCCAAAAATCTAGGGTATACTTCAGAATATGGTAAGTTTTTCTTTCCTTTTTCATCATAGATGTTATGTGTAGTGGTCACTTCTCCCTGTGGTTCATATTATACATACTTTCAGCAACCAGGCACTTCTTTTGGTTGATATTATGGAATGGTATTGAGAACCCTGGACTTGAAATCTGGAAGACCTGTATTCAAATGGAGTTTCAGAGACTTACCGTGTGACACTGGATAAGTTGCTTGAATGTCCATGTACTCACTGGGGGAAAAAAAAGTAGGACATTTGATGTCCCCTAAAGTCCTTTTCTTCTCTAAATTTATCATCTCTGTTAGCAAGAATCAGACCTAAACTGAAATTCCCTCCATCCCTCCTTTGGTTTTTCTAACTTCTGAAGGCTGAAGCTATAATTAAGGTAAGATATCATTATTCCTTTTTGATCAGAGTGAGGGTTTGATAATTTAGATATATTTAGATATAGACTAGATAATTGATTTCTTCCATTATGGTGCCACTTGGACAATAATATATGGGGCCAAGATTTGTGATCCTAACTCATCAAATCTGTCTTTCCAAGTGGTTTCTAGCATTCTTTGATGATAATACTACTTCCATTTCCATCATTTGTTATTTTTTAACACATCTGTTCCCCATTATCCCTTCTTGCTTTGGATTCCTGAATTTCTTCAGAGATTATAGCTTTTTAATATACAATGCTTACCTAGCCACTATAGCTCCCCTGGGGATATACTGTTCCAGAAAAACATTTCAATCATGAGTCTCATCACACTGAAGTTTTGTTATATCTTTAGGGATGTCTGGGTGTTTGAGGAGGACTACCACCACTGGGGTGAGGGCTTTCAGGGCTGCTTCTCTGCCTTTGGTGTCCATCTTTAACTCAACTCTCACCTGGAGCTCCAAGAAGCTGTAGCATGTGTAGGAGCCATCTTGGCAGATGGACTGAACTAGGTTGAGAATAATCAATGGATCACAAACCCATTGGTGAGTTGAAGGGATGTCTTCCCCAAGCACATGAAGCCTTCTCTCAAAAGCAGAATGGTTGGATGAGAACAACTGGTTCCAATGGTCATGGAGGCAACTGCCTTTTTGTCTTCTTTGGATTGCAAGAAGCTTTTTTTAATAGTATTTGTATTTCCTCTTTATAGGAAAAAATCCTTATACTTACAAATTAACAGCTAATATTAGTGGATCTTCTTCTTTTTCTCCTCTGTGTATTATTCTTTCAGCCTCTTACTCCCAGACTCAGGTCAAAATTCTTTTGTCACTTCCAAATACTGTTACTGCTAATACTAATAATAATCACATTTACATATCATTTTTATGTTTGTAAAGCATTTTTAGAAATATCTCCTTTTATCCTTACAACACCCCTGAGAGACAAATATTATTGCTATACCTGCTTTATAAATTTATAAATTGAGGCTAAGTGTTTAAGTGGATTTCCTAGAGGGTTAATATAAGTTCTGATCTTCCTGACTCTAGTCTTGGTACTTTATTCACTGCTCACCTCCTCCTTCAATTTATAAATGAATAAACTAAGGCACACAAACTGGAGGAACTTACCCAAATTTTCGCAATTATTAAGCAGTAGAAGTGAGATTTGAACTTAGGACTTCTGAATTCACAACCAGAACTTTCTACTCCACCATCCTGACTGGATGTTGGAAGATTCACTTAACAACACATTCCTTAACAGTTACTAGAAATTTCCTTATCATCCCTATTTATTAGAAGTCATTTCCCCTAAACTCTGGCATTCTTTTTGGTTGCTATCATGCCCAATTATCACAGGTAATTGCTATTATATATTGTTTTTTGGTCTATCTGTTCACCTCACAAAGGTTCGATTTCTGAGGGGTTCCTGAGGGAAGATGATAGATATATCATTATCCTCCCATCTTCTCTCTTGATCTTATCCGGTCTGGCTCCAATTTGTGTTTCCAGCTATATTCAAAATCGCTTCTTGTCATGCACTGTATCTTATAGTTAAAGTAGCTGTTCTTCAAATTCCAAATACCTTCCTCAGACAGAATGTATACTGACCAGCTGACTCCTGGGCCTGGAGGAATATATTCCCTTCTTATCCCCTTGTTACCTAGGAACAGCTAAGTGATACCGTAGATAAAGCACTGGGGTCAAGAAGATGTAAATTAAACTCTGGCTTCACACACCTATTACCTGTGTGACTTTGGGTAGTTTATTTAACCTCTCTGCCTCAGTTTCCTCACCTGTAAAATGGGGATAATATCACTTAACTCCCAGGGTTGTTGGGAGGAACAAATGAGATAGCATTTATAAAGAACTTAGCACAATGCATGACACATAGTAAGTGCTATATACACCTTAGGTGTTGTTGTTGTTGTTGTTGTTGTTGTTGTTGTTGTTGTTATTTTCAATCTTACCTTCCAACATTTTTTTTTCCTTAAGTCTTTGGTCATGGCTCATTTCCTATATGCATTTTCCCTAATACCCACAGCTATTAGTTCTATTCCCCCTTCTACAATTAGTCCTAGAACATATTGTTTGTTTTCCTCTCTTGTGCCTTTGAATCCTTAACCTATTTATACTTGAAATAGAATGTTAATTCCTTAAGGGTAGGGACTGTTCAGATTTTATCTTTATTCCCCAAGGTGCCTTTGACATATTAGATCCTTAGTAAACATATGTTGAATTGGAAACAATTGCTTAACTACTTTTGATTGTCAATTAAACATTTCTTTCCAAAGCTTTGAAATGTACTACAGCCAAGAAAAGCTGTTATCTGTGAAGAGGTCTTAAGCATCATTAAGGACCAAAGATCAGGAATTTTTTGAGTTTTCAACTCTATTCAGTCAATAATTCTATTCTCTCTTGTTCAGGTTTCAGGAATCCCCTCCCTTGCTGTTTCTCCAGTTTTGCTTCTATTTACTAGGTACACACATATTACTAAGTCCTTACATGTATTAGCAAAACTGAGAATTGAATCTGTCCCTCTGACTCCAGATCCTGGGATCTCATGAGTTACTCCAGGAGGTCCATTTAGACCTACATTTTTATAGAAATCCCCCTATAATATCCTTTGCACATCTAAGGAAATTAACAATGTTTGTTTTTATCTATTGTTTTTTTGTTTTGTCTTTGAGCTTGGATCTTTTTATTTTAAAGACAATGGATAGAGTACCAGATTTGAAATTAGAAAGACTCCTCTTCATGAGTTCAAATCAGGTCTCAGACACTTACTAGCTGTATGACCTTGGGCAAGTCACTTAACCTTCTTTGTCTCAGTTTCTTCATCTGTTAAATTAACTGGAGAAAGAAATGGCAAACGCATCCAGTATCTTTGCCAAGAAAACCCAAAATGGTGTTACAATAAAAACAAAACAACAAATTTTTATCTTGCCCAGGCTGGAAGCACAAGGGCCACTCAAAGGCCTGGTTCCACTCTTATCACCAAGGAAGTATTGAACTATTTCATTTTCTGACTTGGACCATATAATCACTCCTTAGGTAATCTTGCTTCACTGAACTCCAATTCCTTCCCTGGATGTCACTATGTTCATATTGAATATAGGGACAGTTAGGGGAGAACTAGGTGTCTCAATGGATTGAAAGCCAGGCCCAGAGATGGGAGGTCCTGGGTTCAAATTTGGATGCAGACACTTCCTAGCTGTGTGACCCTGGGCAAGTCACTTAACCCGCATTGCCTAGCCCTTACTGCCCTTCCTCCTTAGAATCAATACAATTGTTTCTAAGGGGAAGGTAAGGGTTCTAATTAAAAAAATATATAGACATATATATATATATATATATATATATATATATTACACACACACACACACACACACAGAAAGAAAGAGCTAGGTGGCTCAGTGAATAGAGAACTAGACCTCAGATACTTCCTAGCTGACTTAGAAAAGTCACAACTCCAGTTGCCAAGCCCTTACTGCTCTTCTTCCTGGGAACTAATACTGGACATCGATTCTTAGAAGGTATTTTTTAAAATGCCAAATATAATACATGTATCTGATTGGTTTTAGCCCCCCAAAGCTCAGAATTACCTTTCTTCAAGCACTCTCCTGCCTCTTCTTTCCCAGGAAAAGGGACTACAGTCATGTACCAACACATCAGAGAATAAATGCTTATTGAATGAAGGGAGAAATGAATTTCCAACAAGTACGGACCCCATTTTTATTTAAATATTGCCAGCAAAGTGGTATTTACTATCATACAACATTGTCTATTCCAGTTTTAGAGTGCTCTAATTATAAAATTGTTGTTTTTTTTCCATCTGTAGAAACTAAGTCTGTCTCTCCCCAGATTCTACACATCATCCTGCCCACTGGAGCTAAACATAAGGAAATCAATCACTCTCCCATGAGAAGACCATTTAAGGACAGTTTTCATGACATGTTCCCAAGACATTCATAGTGATCGCTACTTCCCTTGGCAAATCCTCACAAAACATCAATTTCATAACCTATTTTAGCTCAATAATCTAGACTTTGAAAAATTCAATTTCTTCTTCCTCTTAAAAATCCAGGAAAATATTTCTTATATCCAATCTGTGCTCCTGGTCTCTGCCATTACTCTTTGACTATCCACAAGTTCTTTCCATTCTCTTGGGTCACCCTCATCTAGACAAGATCCACTCAAGATTGGATGGTCTAGTATGCACCAGAGCCCTCAATTAGTTCAATTTAACAAAAAATTATTAAATAACTGCCATTAGCCAGGCATTGTGATAAGCATTGAGTTCACAAAGTTAAAAGGGAAATCAGTTCCTGTCCTCAAAGAACTTATATTCTATTGAGTGGGAACAACCCTTAGATAGGTTAAATATTGCATACATACAAGGAAATTTCAAAGTGGTTTCAGCTAATGAGAATCTAGAATAGGAAGTACATTTAAGTTGAGACTTTCAAGGAAATAAGAACGAAGGAGTTAAAAATGAGTAGAGAGAGAGAGAGACTACGAAGGGGTAGGGAGGGTGGACATGGCCAATACAATGACATGGAGGCAGGAAGGAGAATGCCAAGTACAGAGGAGGCCAGTTTGACTGAATTGTATGAAGACTAGTGGGAGAATAATGTAGAATAAGTGAAAAAAGATAAATTGAAGCCTGATTGTGAAAGAACTTCACATGCTAAAAAATATGTTTGTATATTATCCAAGGGGAACAGGAAGCCATTGAGATTTCTTGAAAATAGGAATGAGCTGGTCAGAAAATACTTTTGGAGCATTATTTTAGTAACTGTTTAGAAGATAGATTATAAAGGGGAGAGACTTGGGCAGAGAGACCAATCAAAATGTTTAAAGGATTCAAGAAAAAGGCATGAACTAGGGGTGTTAACCATATGAGGAATGAGGAATTGGTTTTAGTGGCCTTAAATACATGTCTAGCTGTCATGCAGGTCAAGAGCAGTACATTTTGAAGGATGAAGGCTAACTTTTTGATCATCCCTTCCTGCCCTTTCTTTTTTAAAAATCATATTTCTCAAACACTTTCAATCCCAGTGAGCAAAGACTTAATTCTTAGTCTATATTTTAGGCATCTCATTCTGGAGTTCTTTGTATTGGCTGCCTACAACATGTGTATATATTGAGTAAGATTTTTGTGAGCCACACAAATAGTGTATGCCATACATTTGCTTAATCTCTTTGATGCTATTGTCAGGTGAATAATTGTTAATTTAATTCTTGTTGTGAGAATAATATTACACTCAAATTCCTGTGTGGAAAAACATGTTAATGACTAGACTGACTGGTTTCCATGACAACACATTGCTAATAAGGACCAAGTAGAATATTAAAACAGTACTTCATTAAGTCATATAAATATATTTATTAGTAATAATAATAATAACTAATATTTATGTAGCATCTTAATATTTAAAGAATACTTTATTTATGCTAACTCATTTGCTCTTCACAACAACCCTGTGAAATAGGTGCTATTATTAGTTAAATTTTACAGAGAGAGAAATTGAAGGATCTTAAGCAACATGCCCAAGGTCAGTACGTACCCAAGGTTACAAAAATCATAAGTGATAGAGGGAGGATACAAATCCAGGTCCTCTGGCTCCAAATTTTGCACTCTCATCCATTATGGAATTCTGCCTCTGTATTTATTAATATATAATAAAACACACACAACTATATATATATATATA
>NW_025363919.1:0-1755 GCF_016433145.1 Gracilinanus agilis
CATATATATATATATATATAGAGAGAGAGAGAGAGAGAGAGAGAGAGAGAGAGAGAACATATATATGGACTATAAATAAACAGTAAATTGCTCCTGGAATTGAACAGGGAAAAGAGAGTAGGTTGGATTTCCCTCAAGAAATTATAAACTCTTCAAAGCTCCAAGCTTTCTTTTAGTGTCTTCAAGATTCTCATGGAAACATGTCATTTTTTTTATTATTATCATTACCAGCACTCTACTACAGTTGCCACATTGCAGTGAAACTTGGAATACAACCCTCTCCAAAGAAAGAAAAAATGAATATCGTACAGAGGGCAATGGAGAGGCATATGGTGAGTGGGAGTCAGTTGCAACATATAACCAATGAGGAATTCCAAAACAGAATGAAAGTAGGATAACATCAAATAAATATAAGATGGGAAAAGATGATAGACTGATCATGTAGATAGGTAGGTAGGTAGACTGTCAAGAAGGCTCTACTGGTAACTTCAGGAGATGTTGGGAGAAAGGCCTCTAGTGGATTGGGTTCATCTCTAGTGACTTTATGGAGGGATAAGGACAAGAAATGCAGACAACAGGTAGGCAGTACAGGATTGTAATCTGCATTAATAAAGGAAATTCTCAAATCAGTGAGATCATAGAACCAATGCGGTATTTGCAGATATCTGTCTTCATCATTGTCCCCTCATTCTATCTGCCCTTACTTTAATTTTTACTTTTTCTTCCCTTATGATCCTTTCCATTTTCCTTCTCATTAGTGCTTGGGCCAATGAACCCCCAAGACTACTCCACAATTTACATTTCACTGCCACTCCTCCTTCTCCCAGCTTTGAGATGAGTGTCTTCCTAGCCCAAAGGACTCATCATCACATTTGTATGAGCGCTCAAACAAAGCCTTGTTTGTCCATCTAGGAATGGAAACTTATGGAAGGAACCAACTACCCAAAGGCCTTGGAGCATGTGTTTTTGCAGCTGATGACCACCCACCTCGGGATGGGGAGTTGAGAATCAGCTTTGTAGACTTGGACCCTAAGCAATAAAAGTGTGGTGAAATTCAGAAGTTTGAAGGCTGCAAGAGGAGTCTGAGGACAAAGGACCACTTTCTCCGAATCTTCTCACAGACCCCCAAAGCAGAAAAAATAAAGTACTATCTACCATTGGCTTCTTGTGGCTGGTGAGGCAGTGACTATTTTCTCTGTAACCTGAGACAAGAGGAAAACATTGATGGAAGTTAGGCTGAATGTGCCCTTTCTTTGCATTTTCCTTAGAGAAAGGATTCCCGTTAGGCCTGGAGGAGTGGAGGAATTGCTCATAGTGAGATCCCTAATAAAAGCAAACAGCCATTTGGGTCCTGGGCAGGTAGAGGCAGGGATCTGGAGTTAAATCAATTGTATAAAAAAATCAAGCCATTCCTCAATCGATAAATAGGCAAGAGACATGAATAGGCAATTTTCAGATGAAGAAATCAAAACTATCAATAATCACATGAGAAAGTGTTCTAAATCTCTAATAATTAGAGAAATGCAAATCAAAACAACTCTGAGGTATCACCTCCAACAGCTCCAGCATTTTTGACAACTCTATTTCACTTTTTTCATTTGGGGCTATCCTGAGTTCTGGATCTCAAGGGTGGGATTTAGTGAACTATAGATGAGTCTATGTGTGAGAGACTCTTGGTTGGATGTGAACCTTGAAAGCTGCACTTTATTCTGTTGGCTTTGTTCTTCTTTCTCTTTCTTTCTTTCTTTCTTTCTT
>NW_025363920.1:0-3095 GCF_016433145.1 Gracilinanus agilis
AAGGGGAAAGGTGGAGCATGAATCATGTAACCATGTTAAAAATGAATATTAATAAATTTAAAAAAAAAAAAAGTAAAAAAAAAAAAAAAAGAAGTACAGTTGTCCTTATTGTGGCTTCATTGTATCTCAGGGGTTTTTTTTTTTTTAAATATATCTAATTCTATATGGTGGAGTTTTCATTTTATTGCAGGATTTTGCAGATGAAGACCATACTGTACACAATGGAAATGCAGTAAGCCACTACTGCTTGTGCAAGTTTGCCAGTGTGAGATTGTTCACATCACACTATTGGCTGATGGAATTAAAAGTGACCAGCCAAGCGCTGTGTTCTGTATCTGGGCTCAGTGTTTATAAAAGTGTGGAAAACGTTTATAGGAGAGTGGGAAGGGTTTATAAAGCCTTAAAATATATATAAATAATAAAATAAAGATAGCACTGCTATTTCACAGATTTTCACCCTTCACAGGGTCTTTGGAGCGTAACTCCTGTGATAGGTGAGGGATCACTGTACTTTTCATGGTCTTTAAAATGACATGGTCTCTTATAAATTGCTAATAATATGAGCAGGGTTCTGAAAGGAATTTTCAGAAACTTTTCTCCTCTTATTGAAATGATTTCTCTGCTGTCTCTAAGCACAGGTAGATTTTCCATGTCTAAATTTCCATGTCTAAAATTCCATGGCTAAATTTGTGGGCCCCATCTGTTCAAGTGGCAAGACAGAGACAGAACAGACCCATTGAACAGAACGAAACCTTATGGGTTTATTTTTAGCCTTAACTTCTCCCATCTCTTCTGGCACACAATGCTGGAGCCTAACTTAAGAAAATTAAACAAAAAATGATATTGTCACTGTGTTACAGTATGGTTCGGTGATGTCTGAATCCTGCATATCTCTATAGAAATTGTTTCATATCTATGGAACTCAGTGTCTTACCTTATAAAATGAAGGGGATTGTTCTAGATGAAGTCCAAAATCATTGACAGGGTAGAATATATGCTAGTTATACCTAGCTGTGGTGGCATATCTGGGCTGTTCTCAATACACAGGTCCTTAATTTTTTTTTTCTTAATTCACCCTTTTCTTTGGAATTCTGCTGAAGGAAGCCTATGGACCCTTTCTTCAAGTCATGTTTTTAGATGCATAAAATAAATCTCCTAGGATTACAAAGAAAACAAATTATATTTAATCAAAGTTATCCATTTTTTAAAATGCACTCATGGATCTCAGGTAAAGAACTCATGTACTATGTTCTATGTATAAGATCCCTTCTCATTCTAACCTTCTAGAATTATAGGATATTAATATGTCTTTCTCTCAACTGACAGTTTCCTAGCATCTGCCTTTCTCCCTCATCCTCTTTATCTTTTGATGGATTGCTTAGAAGTTTGCCCAGGGAAGACCTCTCTGGACTGCTGCCCAGTGAAATGAGCAGAACTAGGAGAACAATTTACATAATGACAGCAGTAATATAGAGAAAAACAATGTTGAAAGATTTTAAAATTCTGATCAATGAAATGATAAGTCCAGAAGACTGAAGATAGGCATAGTGGCTACTTCCTTCTAGATAAGTGATTGGCTTAAAATGCATAATGAGACATTTTAGACATGGCCAATATTGGAAAATATTTTGTTGTTCTGTGCATATTTTTATTAGAGTTTTATTGTTTCTTTGTTGTCATTGTTGTTCAGATGTGGAGCTGGAGAAGGAGTTTTGTGAGTGGAATGGGGGAAGGAGAGATAATACATGTTTGTAAAAATGAATGAAGAGGCAGCAAGGTGGCTCAGTGGATTGAGAGCCAGTGTAACATCCATGATCTTAAGTGGGGTGAAACTGCCTCACAGAATTCCACAGTACCCCCCAGAGCTCCAGGAGAGGGGGAAGTTGGGGCAGTTAAGAATGTGGGTATAAAAAGCCAGGACACCCAGCTTGTAAAACACTTTTTGGGGGTTCAACAGTGGCTGGGAAAGGGAGGATTGCTTCTCTTTTTGTTAACTCATCTCTGACCTCAGGGAGCAGGGTTTTACTTGGCTGTTACCTTATACAGACTAAACCAGGCTGTGTGCACTGGGAAAATACCTCACATGCAGTATCTCATCTAATCTCTAATTTAAATAGACCTTCAATCAAGATTACCTTCATCATCTTAAACTTGATAACATTAGACTAAGAGAAGAGTTATTTTGTGAGGGAGTTAGAAGTTAAGTTATTCAAAGGCATTCCCCTCTGGGGAATGCTATATCTAACAAGTTTCCTGAAGATATTAGGTAGTTTACCTTACCCTAATCCCAAAACTTCCCTCCTTCCCCTATTTTCCTGAAATTAATAAATCCCTTCCCTTGTTAAGTTTATGAGCCAGTGTGAAGTTATATTTAGACCTTACCAACCAATTCCATACATTACCTGGGTCAAATCTTCATCCAGGCTAACACTGAACACAGCTATTGTCTGGAAAGCAAGGCTAGAGTTTTGAAGACATCCTGGACCTTGATCTACTTTAAGCTTTAGGGAATAATCTTCTAACTGTGGAAGTTGCTAATCTCAGTGGGATTATTTCCTATCTGTCAACTAGTTTAGCCCTGTGATAACCAAGTCTAAATAGCCTCCATTCCTGATCTAAAAGGGGAATCTGTTAAAACTGTTATTCCTTCTGCTATAACTGCCTCTGGAGGGGGAGGAAAAAGAATTCTATTCACTCACACCCCTCCCCCTTGCCAATCTGACTCAATACTACAGCAGGCCTAGAGACCAGAGTTCTTAGTTTAAATATGACCTCAGACACTTGCTAGCTGGGTAACCCTGGGCAAACCATCTCACCCCCATTGCCTAACCATTTCCACTCTTCTGCCTTGGAACCAATACACAGTATTGATTCTAAGATGGGAGGTGAGGTTTTTATTTTTTTTAATAACTAATTAATTTAATTTAATTTAAAAAAATTTTAAATAAATGAATTAATGACCAGAAAAAAATAAATAGAAGTTTATTCAGTAATGTGGTGCTTTATATCTAGACTCTATTTTTTGCCAGCAATTAGACAAAGAAAATGATTTGGTGTTTGGTGGAAGCTTTGTCTTTGAAACAAAGTATTAAGAC
>NW_025363921.1:0-9607 GCF_016433145.1 Gracilinanus agilis
ATATATATATATATATAATTTTTTTTCTATTTCTAAGAAAAATATTTTTGGTAGTTTGATAGGTATGGCACAGAAAAAAAATATATATGTATATACATATATATTAATTTGGGTAGGATTGTCAATTTGATTATTTTAGCTCAACATTCCCATGAGCAATTAACATTTCCCCAACAATTTAAATCTAGTTTTAAATGTGTGAAAAGTGTTTTGTAATTGTGTTCATAGAATTCCTATGTTTGTCTAGAGTGATTTTAATAGAGTTTCTATTTTTAACTCCTGCTTCTGAGTTTTGATGGAAATATACAGAAATGCTCATGAGTTATGGGTTTATCTTGTATCCTGCAACTTTGCTAAAGTTGTTAATTATTTCCACTAGCCTTTTAGTTTATTTTATAGGTTTCTTTAAGTATACCATCATATCATCTGCAAAAAGTTATAGTTTCCTCATTGCCTACTTTAATTCCTTAAATTTCTTTTTCTTCTCTAAATGTGATCAGTAGGATTTCTAGTATAATATTAAATAATAGAGGTTATAATGGACATCCTTGCTTCACTCCTGATCATATTAGGAAGGCTTATAACTTGTCCCCATTGCAGATGATACTTGCTGATGGTTTTAGATATATACCGTTTATTATTTTGAGGAATGGACCTTCTATTCCAATACTTTCTAGTGGTTTCAATAGGAATGTTTTTGTATTATGTCAAAGGCTTTTTATGCATCTATTGATATAATCATGTGATTTCTCCTAGTTTGATTATTAATATGGTCAATTATGTGGATGGTTTTCCTGATATTAAACCAGCCTTGAATTCCTGGTATAAATCTGACCTGGCCATAGTGAATAATCCTTGTGATAACTTGCTGGAATCTTTTTACTAGTATTCTATTTAAGTTTTTTTGCATTTAAATTCATTAAGGAGATTGGTCTGTAGTTTGTTTTTTTTTTCTCTCCATTTTTGGTTTGCCTGACTTTGGAATCAATACCATATTTGTGTCATAAAAAGAATTTAAGACTCCTTTTTTGCTTATTTTGTCAAATAATTTGTATAGCATTGGGATTAGTTGTTCTTTAAATGCTTGATAGAACTCACTTGTGAATTCATCTGGCCCTAGGGATTTTTTCTTCAGGAGTTCCTTGATGAGATGGGATAATTTAATTATTCTGTTTTCTTTTTAGTTAATCTAGGCAATTTATATTTTTGTAAATATTCACCTAAGTCACCTAGATTGCCATTTATATTGCCATATTACTGGGGAAAATAGTTCTTAATTATTACTTTTATTCACTCTTCATTAGAAGTCAGATCACCCTTTTCATCTTTGATAATATTAAATTGAATCTCTTCTTTCTTTTTTAAAATTAGATTAACCACTACTTTATCTATTTTATTTGTTTTTAAGAACCAACTCCTAGTCTTATTTATTACTTCAATAGCTCTTTTAGTTTGAATTTTATTAATTTCTCCTTTAATTTTTATGATTTTTAATTTAGTTTTTATCTGGGAATTTTTAATTTCTTCTGTTTCAACTTTTTTGAGTTGCAAGTCCAATTTGCTGATCTTCTCCCTCTAAATTTCATTGCTATAACACTCAGAGATATAAATTTTCTCCTCAGTACTGCTTTGGTTGTATCCCTTAGGTTTTGATTTGTTGTCTCCTCCTGATCATTCCCTTTAATGAAGTACATAATTGTTTCTATGATTTATTTCTTGACTCACCAGTTTTGATGAATTAGATTATTTAGTTTCCAATCAATTTTAAATTTGCTTTTTCCATGGACCTTTATTAATTATAATTTTTATCTCCTTCTGATCTGAATAGGTTATATTCATTATTTCTGCTTTTCTGCATTTGTTTGCAATATTTCTATACCCTAGTTCATGATTGATCTTTGCATATGTACCATGTGCTGGTGAAAAGAAGATATATTCTTTTTTATCACTATTCAGTTTTCTCCAGATATTTATACATACATACATATATATGTACTGTCATTTTTCTAGCATTTCATTCATTTCCCTTACTTCTTTCTTATTTTTTGGTTCAATTTATCTAGTTCTAAAAGGGAATGGTTAAAATCCCCCATTAGTATGGTCTTACTATCTCTTTGACTTCTTTAATTTTTTTCTTTAGAAATCTAGATGCTTTATTATTTGATACATAAATGTTTAATAATGACATTATTTCATTGTTTATAATACCCTTTAGCAAAATGTAATTGTCTTCCTTATTTCTTTTAATCAGATCAATTATTACTTTGTCTTTGTCTGTTATTATGATTGCTATTCCTTTTTTTTACTTTGAATGACATATAATAAATTCTGCTCCAGCTTTTTTTCTTGAATCTGTGTGTGTCACCCTGCCTCAACTGTGTTTATTGTAAACAACATAGAGTAGAATTCTCATTTTAAGCCACTCCGATATATATTTCCATTTTATAGGTCAGTTCATTCCATTCAGATTCAGTTTATGATTACCCACTGTGTATTGCCCTCCCTCATTTTATTCCCTTTAAATACCACTCTATTTCCTTTATTTCTATTTTTCCTCACAAGTATTTTTATTTTTGTCATTCATGCACTTCCTCCTCTCTCTAATTGCTTCCTTCTTCCCTTGTCTTTTTCCCCTTCTACTTCTCTGTAGAGTAAAATAGAATTCTATACTCCACTGATTAGGGTAAGATAGAATTCTATACTCCACTGAGAATACTTATTTTAGCCTCTCTGGGCCAATTATGATGAAAGCAAAGTTTAAGCATTGCCTGTCACCACCCTTATCCTCCCCCTCTCTAATTCTTTATATGCCTCTTTATGCTAAGAACTATTTTATTTGGTAATTTTTTGTTCTTAACTGATCCCCCCACCCATCATTTCCTTTTTTCTAATTTCCTTCTAACTTTCTAATTATTTATTTCTCTGTCTTTTTTGGAGTTCTTCTAAAGGTTTCTTTTGATCTGGACATCTTTTCACATTTTCCTTGGAAATTTCACACATTTTCATTTTTGAATTATTTTCTATTGATCTTGTATTTTAGTCATCCCTCTTGAGATATTTTTCTAGCAACAGACGTTTTCTGTCTTTCGTTCATTTTAGAGTTATTTTTCCCTTTGATTTTACTATAAGCTGAAGATTATCTCCATTCCTGGAGTGGAAGGAATATTGCACCATTCTTGCACTATGCCTGGGATGAGTTGCCTCAATTGTTTCCATCTCAGATTGAGTACTCTGCAATGGTAGCCTGGTTTGCCTGCAGGATGGAGGTTTGCAGTTGCTCAATTCAAGTGGTAGGAGTTGAGTTCTGCCCAATTTCATCAAGACTAGACTTTATTGGATAGATTACTGCCTACTGTTACCTGGGCTGTGTAGTATCTGGTCTTTGTGCTAGATGGATTATACAGGCATTCCTTCTTCACACTGTTGTTTGGTATATTGTGTCTGTTTTTTGCTTTTACCCTGTGATGGTAGACTGACTCACCTGTATTTTTTTCTCCTGTCATTTGTGCTATATCATGTCAAAGTCCTGGTGTGGCTTGGCCACCTTTCCTTCTTTGTATACCAGTGAGATACATCCTCCTTCCTGTCTCTCCATGTTTCTCTGGCCTGGAGCATTGCTTTATCTCATCTTTTGTTGGTTCTACACTAAGTGTGTTTCTCATAAGAAGAATGTTCACAATTAGTTATGTAACATGTGTGATCTTAAGTGGGGTGAAACTGCCTCACAGAATTCCACAGTACCCCTAGAACTCCAGCTGAGGGGGGCAGTTAAGAACGTGGGTATAAAAGCCAGAACATGCAGCTTGCAAGACACACTTTGGGGAATGAGAGTGGCTGGGAAAAGGGTAGGATCTCTTCTCTTTTTATTTTCTCATCTCTAACCTCAGGGAGCAGGGTATTACTTTGCTGTTTACTCCATATAGGTTAATCCAAGCTGTGTGCACTGGGAAAATCCTCACCTGTGGTATCTCAGCTAATCTCTAATCAAATCTACAATCAAGATAATCTTTACCATCTTAAACTTGATAACAGTAGATTAAGAGAATATCAGTTTGCAAGGCAGTTAGAAGCATTAGTTATTCAAAGGCATTCCCCTCTGGGGTTTGCTATTTCTAACAAGTTTCCTAAAGATATTAGATAGTTTTCCTTACCCTCAATCCTGATATTTACCTTCCTTCCCTGTTCCCCTGAAATGAATAAATCCCTTCCCTTGTTAAGTTTGTGAGCCTGTGTGAAGTTATATTTTCGCTTTACTGACCAATTTCATACATTACCTAGGCAAAATCTTCATCCAGGCAAACACTGAACACAGCTGTTATACAGATACAAGACTGCTGATTTGAAGACATCCTGAACTTTTATCTACCTCAGGTTTTGGGGAATAATCTTCTAACAGGAATTTGCTAATTTCAGTGGTATTATTTATCTGTCTACCAATTTAGCCCTGAGATAGCCAAGTCAAAACAACCTCCATTTCTTGATCTAAGAAGGGTTTCTGTTACAACTGTTATTTAAGGCTGTAACTGCCTCAGGATGGAGAGGAGAAAGAATTCTATTCACTCACACCCCTCCCCCCTGCTAGTATAGCCAGCTTAATCTTTTGCTGTGACTCCATTGTCAATCATTGCCAATCTGACCCATCCATACAGATACTAATTGTATTTTTTCCTCCATTCTATTATTCTATTTTCCATTGTTTCTCTCTGTCTCTGTCTCTCTCTGTTTCTCTCTCTCTCCCCCTCTTTCTCTGTTTTTGAATTTCTGGGTCATGATCTGTGTTATATAAGTGCCTGGTGTTATGAGGCGTGAAGCTGAATGAGTGTGGAAGATCTCTAAGTGAAACACACAAGTTGTGCTAGTGAAACACAAAGGTTCTCCACAGGACTATATTTGTGATGAATCTGCTTCACTCAACTTGAATATAACAGTGTCCCAAGCCAGGCAGTCAAGTGAAGACTGTGGTTGAGAGCACACAGCTGCTTCTAACTGCCTATCCTGGCTAAAAATGGATAATGCTTCCTGACTGTGATTTGAACCTTTACAGTTGAAAGGAATGTCCTTCTTCCCTCAAATATCCAAGGATATATTCACTAATACCTGAAGAAATGATAACATCCACTTTGGGTGAGTTTGAAGATTTAATAACAACAGGTTTAGAGAAAGAAACAGGGAAATGATTGAAAGATTCTTGCCTAAACTATTGATGACTAAATGATATATGATTTGAAGGTATTCAGGATATTCAAGCTAGTTGGTTGTTAATGGTTTGTCTGCCAGTTCCAGCCTGGCAGAGCCAGCCAGCTTCAACCTGAACCAAGTAATCTGATGTTGAATAATGTTACTTCTTGATGAATGAATAAATCATAATGTTCAGTATAGGATATCACAGGATCTGAGACCAAGGAAATTGTCAGTGCTGGTTGCTGGTTTCTTAAGTTGACTTTCTTGGCCTACCTACCGAAGCCCAAACCGACCAACCCAAGAAGCCCTCTCAAAACTGAGATACTTTCTCTCTTCAAATTCTGCTTTTTCATACCTTTTTACATCAATTGAAAGAAATTGTACCTGCCAGGCTTTGCCCAGTTTGGTTCATTCCAAGTTCCAAACTGCCAACTGTCAATCATTTTGCTTTTCATATTGCATTGCAAAATGTCATTACATCTGATGCTGACTTGCTGGGGTTTCACATATCTTGAACTGGCTTTCCTCTCACCCCACTGAGACAGGTCTTTCTTGTTAAACTTTTACTTTTTCTTTGGAAGGAAATTGTTTTTTCCCATCCTTTTTTTCTGTTGCTCCAGAATTTATTTTGAAATATTTTAAAGTTGTTTGGAGGGGAATATGGATGAATTGAAGTGAATCCCTGCCTTTATTCTGGTGTCTTGATTCGACCCTTCAAAAGTAGTTTTAAAAATAAAGAACTTTAATCCTCTGTTATTGGACATATATTCTAGTCAAGGTATTCTGAAAAGCAATTTTGAGCCATGCTCCTAACTTTGTATATTCATTTAGTCAGATATATCTTTTTTATGACTATATCTCAAAGGAATCCAAGGAAGAGGGAAAAAATGAGCCATATGTAAAAATACTTTATAACAGCTAGTTTCACAGTAGTTAGAAAATTGAACCTAACGTGGTGTTCACCTAATAGACAATGGCTAAAGAGATCATGGTACAAGATTGTAATTGAATATCATTACATGATGAGACATGAAAAAATGGACAGTTTGAAAGATGCCAGGAAAAAACTGACATGAACTAATAATGCCAAATGAAGAGAGAAAAAGAACCAAGAGAATAATTTGTACACTAATGATGGGATTATAAACAGAAAAACACTTTAAAAGGCTTCTTTGGAATTCTGATTAATATAGGGATATTTGACAATTACCAAGGATTGAAGATGTAACATGTCACCCTCTGACAAAGAGATGCAAAGTGAAACATATATTTTTTGACATAGCTGATGAGGGAATTTGCTTTATTTGATTATGCATGTTTACCACAAGGATTTTTTTCTTTTCTTTTTTTGGAAGAGGGAGAGTTGGAGAGAATCAATTATTATTAATTAAAAAAAAGCTCAACTGTATTGAAAGAACACAAAGGTCACATGATAAAGTGGGAAAGCACAAAATTATAGTCCAATAGTTTTATTTTTCCTTTATAATTACCCATTCATACTGACCTGTATAGTATGAGTAGTTTCAAGGCTGCCTCTAATCCTAAGTAACCCATCCTTGTCTAAAGTTCTTAATTGTTATTATCAGCAGAGCTGAGCTGAGAGTGCCTAATGAGAGGAGGCATTTTTTTCTTCTCTACTTGCAAATCTGCTGTCACCTATTGTGGGGAAAATAAAAGACTAGTTAATTATAGCATATTTCCAAATGTATGCCTTCTGGTCCACTTATTTTATTCCACTTGACCTTCTTATAAGTGTTAGTTAAAAGGACTTTGCTTAGGATAGCAGAGTCTAGATTCTAATCATTAAGAGAGAATCACAGAATTTTAGAATTTGAATATTTTGGGGATTTTTCTCATGGTATGTACTAATCACGTAATTACCCCCATCTTTACTGCATTTGCTGTGTGTGTATATGTGTTTGTGTAAGGAGATAACTTTTCAATTAGTTTTCTTTTCTTTCTATGCTCAAAGAAGTTAGGATCATTGGAACATGTCAATGCTAGACGGCCCACCATTGATTTTAAGAAGAAATTATCTACCATTCTAAGAATTAAACTGTAGAGAACAGATGTCCTTTACATGATGTTTGCAGATGAATCTCTAATAGGATCTAAAAAGTCCTACTTTTCAGACACTGTATAGGATTTCCGTTCCTTCCCTCACAAAGCATAAATGATTTAAATAGTACAAATGTTTTTTAACATATCTATGGCAAAAAAATACCTAATAAGAAATTTCAATTAACAACTTTGGCAAATATTTTAACATGACTCATAACTTCTCAGCATAATGGACCACTGAAAAAGAAAAACAGATCTGTGGTTAAAGTGGTAGGGAAATTAAAAAAAAACACTAGGATAATGTACTATTCATTATACTGAAGGAGGAAGCAATGTCCAGTAGGATCTGGTGGCCAACTACATTGAAAATTGCATAGAGAACAAAGAAAATGGGACTGAAAAACCTAAGCAAAAAAAAAAAACAACAAGAAAATAATAGTAACAAATATCATCAGATTTGGCCATTTGAAGCATTGATGATCTTAGATAATAGCTCTCATTTCTTTGCATACTATTTCACTTAGTGATCTCATGAGCTTCTATAAGTTGAAGCTTTTATAAAACTGTGAGAATCTTATGTCTATCTCCAGGAAGGAGACACTTTCCTATCATGACTCGAATTGCATCCCTAATTGCACATGTTTCTTTGATTTTAAAAGCTCAAGCTCTCATTCAGATATTCTATTCTAGATTTTAATAAACACTGATAAATAGTGATTAATATTCTAATATCATTTAACTAATTTATAACAATTTGCATATAATGTTTGCATCAGTAAACACTAATTTTCCAAGTTTTTTTAAAGAAATCATTCATTTTGTCATTTTTTAGAGCATGATAGTTTTCATCATAATCCTTTACTACATATTTTGAACTGTTCTCCAATTGTCAGGCATCTCTTTGTTTTCCAATTATTTGCTACTACAAAAAGAATGGGTATAAATATTTTTGAATGTAATACGTATTTTTCTTCTTCTTTAATTTTTTTAGAAGTATAGTCCTCATAGTCATGATACTGGCTCAAAAAGCATGCACAGTTTTATAGTACTTTAAACATAGGTCTAAATTGTTCTCCATAATGTTTAAACTTTTCCAAAACTTCATCAACTGAACATTAGTGTATATTTGTTTTATCTCATATCCACTCCAATACTTACCATTCTTCTTTTCTGACATGTTATCCAATCTGATGAATGTGAGGTGGTATTTGGGTTGTTTTAATTTAAATTTCTTTAATTATTCATTATATAAAGAATTTTTATTTATATTATTGTCATTGCTAGTATTTCTAATATAAAATTGAATAATAATGGTAATAATGGACATCAGTGCTTCACCTTTTATCATACTGGAAATTTATCACACTTACTAATATTGTTTGTTTTCAAATTTAGATGAATATGAGGACTATCTTTTATCTTGCTCTTTGTCTTCAGTACTTATCAATGCCTGGAACATAGCAGGTTTTTAAAAATGTTCATTGATTGATTAATTGCTATCATTTATCATTTAAAGAAAAACTACTTATTCCCATATTTTCTATTCATTTTTTCAAAGCAAAACAGGACTGTTCATTGAATTTTGTCAAAAGCTTTATATTTTAAAATCTGTAATCATTTGATTTTTGTTGTTTTTGTTTTGTTATGGTCAATTGTGCTGATAAATTTCTTAAAACATTTTAGGTAGCCCCATTATTTTAAAATTATTTCCTCATAACCTATTTTTAAAATTTCAATGTTTTATTTAATTAATTAATTTGGAATATTTTCCCCATGGTTACATGATTCATGTTCTTTCCCTCCCCTCCTACTATCACCATCCTGTAGCTAATGAGTAATTCCACTGGGTTTCACATGTATCATTGATCAAGACCTATTTCCCTGTTACTAATATTTGCATTAGGGTGATTGCTTAGAGTCTATATCTCCAATAATATACCCATAGACCCTGTGATCAAGTGTTTTTCTTCTGTGTTTCTACTCTTACAGTTCTTTCTCTGGATGTTAATAGTGTTCCTTCTTATAAGTTCCTCAGAATTGCCCTGGATCATTGCATTGCTGCTAGTGGAGAAGTCCATTACACTTGATTGTGCCACAGTGTATCAGTCTCTGAGTATAAGGTTGTCCTAGTTCTGCTCCTTTTGCTCTGTGTCAATTCCAGGAGGTCATTCCATTTCACATGGAATTCCTCCAGTTCATTATTCCTTTCAGCACAATAATATTCCATCAACAACAGATACCACAATTTGTTCAGTCTTTCCTCAATTGAAGGGCATCCCTTAATTTTCCAATTTTTTTGCCACCACAGAGATTGTGGGTATAAATATTTTTGTACAAGTCTTTTTCCTTATTATCTCTTTGAGGT
>NW_025363922.1:0-3040 GCF_016433145.1 Gracilinanus agilis
CTTCCTTCCTTCCTTCTTTCCTTCCTACCAACAAATTCTTAAATTTCCATTTGAATAAGACTTACTCTCTATCAGATCTAATTCTCTGGCAAGCATGCATGTACCCACACTAGCAATATCTACAATAAACTATATAAATTGCATTTGAGATTCATCTGGGAAGCATAAAACACACCTGGCATTGACTGCATACCAGGAGAGAAGGCTCACAGTTTATGAGTTTCATTTATTTATTTTATTTTTTATTATATTATTTATTTTATTTTCATTTATTTACTTATTTCCCCTAGTCCTCCTTACAGCCCCCTACCCCACCCACACATTCTTTGATTCAGTGACACTGGTTTCCGTGAGGCTCCTCAAACCTCCATTTCCTGACTCCATACACTTTCATTAACTGTCCCCCATGTCTGGAATTTTTTCTTTCTCATTTCTGCCTTCTGCCTTTCTTCTCAGTTAAATTTGTACCTTCAACAAGAAGCCCTTCCCAAAGCCTTCCTTCTCACATCAGCACCAATTTGTTCTGTATTTTCTTTTTTTAAAAAATCCTTATTTTCTTTCTTAGAATCTGCACCAGATATATTTTTTGGAGACAGAAGAGCGGTAAGGAATAGGCAACAAGGGTGTTTTGCCCAGAGTCACACAGCTAGGATGTGTCTGACTTCATATTTGCCACTGAGCCACCTAACTGCTCCATATCCTGTAGATATCTTGACCATTCATAGTGGTTTGCCCATTGCCTCCCTGACTTAAACTATGAGCTCCTTGAGAGCAAGGATCTTTGTATTCTCTGTGCTTGGCACAGTGTCTAGTTGGCACTTAGCACATACTTGTTGACTGTTCAGTTCAACAAAGAGTGGATTAGATTACCTGAGATTAATTCCTTAAAAGATAGAGGTTGGTCCCAAACCTTGGCACATTAATGAATGGGCTAAAGGTGACATCCGCTAAGAAAATCAACCAAAATTTCTGTATTGAGTATAATGTTCAAGTGTCATGCTAGGCAGAGCAGGGAATAAAGAGAAAAGAAAGACTAGGGGAAACTTGCAGTCTAGTTGGGGGAGAGAAAAATGGAATGAAAACATTAACATTTATACAACCTGTTAGATAAGGCCACTGTAAGGAAAATGCTTGACAAAGTGCTACACTCAAAAAGATCTAAAATTTCTTAGCATGAGAATTTAACATAAATCTGTACCTCTCTTTCCTTTTTAAAAGGAAAGTGTCATTTTTAATTTGAAAATTCATTTCAGTCTTATTCCCACCCTTTGACTGGATTAAAAACAAAAGACCTAAGGCTTATGGGGGGTGGGGGAGCATGCTGACTCTGGGAGAATGACAGAAGCTCTGAGCCTCCCTGGCATCTCAGAAGATGCTTGTCTCTTGTACCACTCATAGTTTTTGGCAAGGATGCATACCATAGTGTATCTGTTTGAGTTACAACAGCTGCTCCCATGTATCATTCCCCTTCAAACATGTATGAAGAACCATCTAGGTACATGTTTAGGTCTGCGTTTTCTAGGGGAGTGTCTGTCAACTCCTCCCTCTCTCAGTCCTCTGCTAGAAGTCCTTCTCCTTCTCCCTCTCTCCAGTCCTCCTCCGCAACTCCTTCTCCTCCTTCCTCTGGACCATTACCCAGAATTCCCTCTGGTCTTAACTGTCACCAGCTGTCACCAACGGCCTTCTTTTGGCTCTTTTTGTCCCATCCCCCATCCTTACACTTGAAAGGCATTTTTTTTTTTACTCATACATTTCCCTGATGCCAATCTTTCCCTAGTTCTCCCCCAAAGTTCCTTATTTGTGGACATGTTTTAAGCTGTTTCACATTCATCATATCCTCTATGTGAGATTCATTTGTAATTCTTTTGAGTCCCTAGCATTCTATGACTCACAGCCCCACAACTATTTCTGGTAGAATATTGGTATTTTAAAGATGAGTCTTTATTTCTGGGACAAGTCGAGAGTCATTAAAGGAGTTTCTCAGTCTTCTAGAAGGAGGCAATCCATCCCATTTTTCTTGTGCTGTTTATGTCTTGGACTAGTATGTTCATTTGTACTGTCTGTCCATCATACAAACATTTAAAACAAGGTATGTAGGATCAGCATCTAACTATTTCATCATAGGGGCAATATATTCTTTCACCACAATTGTGAATTATTATTAGTAATACTGGCGGGTAAAATTAGATTTGTAGATCAGAAAAAGGAAGTGTTATTATAATGAAAGGGAGTGTCTTTTATAAACTTCATTGGAACTGTATGACAGGTTAAATTTTCTTTTTTAAAGACCGCAACTATAATATAGCTGTATTTTATGAGACTTTTTCTCCCTTCGAGGAGGAAGTGATTACTATGTGATTATGTGGAAATGTGGGTGGATCATCCAATGCCAGGGTAGCTTAGAGAACTTCCTGATTCCCTGAGAATGAGTTTAGCACTAATAAATTAGCTCAGTGCAGAGAATCTATGTGACTCCAAAGCAAGTGATACCCTGCAACTAGAATCACAGTTTTCTGTCTGGAGTAAAGTGGCATGGTATGGGTCTATAAAGGATCATGGAGGTCAAGGTAGGCCTGAGGAAAAGATTAGATTAATTGGTATATTTAGTCAGTGTCTAACTAAGATTGGATAGAGTATTATATACAACTTGATTATCTGAAACCCTGCTTTTTCCTATACATTTTTTTCTTTATGAATAAACCCTAGTAACCCAGTCTCCTGTACTAGAATGTTTGGCAACAAGGGGAAGAAGGGAATGCTTGTAAGAAGCAGTTATCAAGATATAATGGCAGTAGGGGCAGCTCAGGGGATTGAGAGCCAGGCCCAGAGACAGGAGGTCCTGGGTTCAAATCTGACCTCAGACTCTTCCTAGCTATGTGACCCTGGGCAAGTCACTTCATCCCCACTGCTATCTCTTACCGATCTTCTGCCTTGGAACCAACACACAGTATTGATCTAAGATGGAGAGTAAGGTGTTTGTTTGTTTGTTTGTTTGTTTGTTTGTTTTTTAAAGATATGATGGCAACAAGAGAGAAATATA
>NW_025363923.1:0-2841 GCF_016433145.1 Gracilinanus agilis
ATCATGTAACCATGTTAAAAATGAATATTAATAAATGTTAAAAAAAATCAGGAGGTACAGGTCAGGGTTTCTGGTCAGTAAGAGAGATTAGTTTTTCATTATTTGTTTTTGTTCATGTTTTCCATTGAGCTATTGAATTTTGAATTCTAACAGTAGAATTTTATTTTAATACAAATGAATAATCAATTAAAAATCTTTAATTCACTAAAATGAGAGGAAACATATCTAAGAGAAACAAGCCACTCTCAGAATCAGGAAAATCTTGGTGCAAGTCCCATATTTGACAAATATCTTCTTTATGACCATGGGAAGGTTTTACATTATTTTTTCCATCTAAATAAATTTTTAAGGTTATACAAAGAAGTTATCTCTCTTCTCTTTGGAGTTTCATTATGCAAGAGTTCCCTTCATCATTGAAATGATATTTCCAACTCTATCTCATTTTGGAATTTGTAAGATAATTAAAGTATATGTGGGACAAGTTCATCTGAATATATTTGTGTTCATGTTTATATAAAGGTAAATATAATGTGGGCATAATAAACATGAAATATCGACACATGTATATATATATTATACATATAGTATATAAATATACATGGCTACTTCTAAGAGTGTGAAATTTGAATTTTAAAATAATTTAAAGATCCAATAAAACGAATAAGTTTCTATTTGTGTCTTTATCAGACTAGGGAAAAATATAAAAAAAAAGTAATTGCTCTCTTTTAGGAAGGGATTCATTTAAATTGGGTTTATTTAAAATCTCATTCTATATAGCTCAGCGCACTTGCTTGTATCAGCTAAAATATTATATCTTCCTTCCTGGAGGTATAATGTAGTTCTCTAAAATATTGTAATTTCTTTCTTTTTCCTCTGACTATTTGTCTTTCAACCAGCTTCCAATCTTTTTTCAAATTTTTTTATAAACACATAATTATATTTCAGTTTCTGACCTCAGTAGCATTAGTCATTGTTTCAAAAATTTGAGATTAAGTTATTTCAGGTCTTCTTGCCCTTAGATTATTGATTATAAATTAAATTGAAGAATATTTTCTTCTGGAGCAATTTTTGAAAATTAATCATTAATTTTTCTCTTACAGTAAATATAGGTACAATGCAGGATTTTATTTTATGGTAATACACATTAAAGAAAAAATAATAACTTGAAATCTATCCTTTTGGGTTTTCAGTCATGTTCTTCTTATCAATACCTGTACCTATGAAAGTTTAGTACAAACTGTTAAAAAGAATGATAATTTAGATTCCACTCTTTTGAAAACATACATGTGCAAACACACACACACAACACCCTTCCAATATTCTTCCTTTACTTTAGCAAGAATACTTTACTAAAAGACATTTTTCTCATTAAGGTGACCTTGAGTCAGGACTTACCTAATGTATTTTTACTATGAGGAAAAAAAAGTGATAATCAGTTGCAACTATTACATTATACTATGGTTGCTGCTACATATGAAAATTAAATTGAAAAGTACTTAGAGGTCATAGGATCACTGATTTAAAAGTGGAGAGAGGACTTAAAAATTTATCAAGTACCATATTTCATTTTACAGGTGAGAAAATTGAGACTCAGAGATAATGAGGAATTTGTCTAAATTCATAAAGAGAATAAGTGCCAGACTCAGAATTCAAATTCTGATCTTGTCCCCTTATTCAGCACTGTGTTGGTGTTTTACTTCCAATTGGTTTGTTTAATATTAATTCACAAAACAACCAAAATGTGTTTGAAATCAATCAATAATATTTTATGATCTAAATGAGACCAACCAATGATTCAATGAAAGTGTTTGCCTTTCATTTCTTACTTTATCATGGAACAGACATAGAATATAACACTCACTTTAAGCCAAGTATAAAATTAATCTGATTATTGTATTGAAAAGATAAGTCTAAACCTAAAAGTTTGACTTAAGAAGTGACAATATCTAAATTTAAAATGGGAGAATCAGAGTTTGAAAGTATTTCATTAAAATAAAAAATCAACAGATATTAATAGACCAAGGAATGGATGGGTTAGCAAAACATAGCAGCCTAAAAGATGTCTAGCTTATAAGAATAAGGATGTGATAGTCCCATTTTATTCTCTGCTCATTAAATTTCATCTAAAGTGCAGTTCAAGTCTCAGAGTTTTAAAAGTAAATTGGTATCAGCTTCCGGGTTAAGATGGCGGCAGAGTAAGAAGCAGCTCTAAACCTCTCCTGACCAAAACATACAAAACTCCTCAAGGGGACATAAAAACAAGTCCAGACGAACGGAGGAACCCCACAACAGGGCACAGCGTGGAAGGTACGTGGAATCGAGACATTTCCAAGCTAAAAAGGGCTCTCACTCACTCAATCGCGAGCTGAGCAACCGCCCCACCCCCACCCCCTCCACACTCACCTATAGCTCCGAACCCAGCTAAAAAGAAATAGAGCAAGTTTGGGGCACCCATCGAGTCATCAGCAGCTCCGGGACCTGTTCCTGAGAGCAGCAAGACTTAGGACCCCATTAAGTCAAGAACGCACGCGAAATCTGAGCGCGCGCGCGCGGGAGCGGACGCTGGGAGCGGAGCGCCAGCTGAGCAGAGGCGTGGGTGCCGGCTGAGCAGAGGCGTGGGTGGAGGCAAACACAACCAGGAACTAAAGCCTAAGTGGGGAACCAGTGCAGACGGGTATACGACTGTGGAAGTAGCTCCCTGAGACTTGTAAAGAAACCTCCTGCAGAGGTTCAAGCAAGGGAATCCACCAGGGGGCTTGACCTTGGAAAAAACTAGAACTCAGTCCTCAGGAGCCAATAGATCTCAGACAGACACTGAGAGCGAGGATAAACCTGAGAAGC
>NW_025363924.1:0-5694 GCF_016433145.1 Gracilinanus agilis
TCTCTCTTCCTCTCCCTCTCCCTCTCCCTCTCTCTCTCCCTCTCTCTCTCTCCCTCCCTCCCCTAATATCCAATCAATTGTTAAGTCCTTCAAAACATTCCCCTTCTGTCCTGCCATCAGCTCATGCCTGACCTGCTGCAATAGTCTGCTGCTGGGTCAGCCTGCCTCAATTCTCTATTCATTCTCCACTCTGCTGTCCAAAGTATTTTCCTAAGGCACAAGCTGACCATGTCATTCCCTTCGTCAGTGAACTCTGATGGTTCCCTATAAATTCCAGGTCCAAATAGAAAATCCTCCATTTGGCGTTTAAGGCCCTTCACAGCCCGGCTTCTTCCAACCTTTCCAGGCTTCTTACCCATTATTCCTCTACACATTCTCTGTGGTCCACTGACATCTCCCAACTCCATGTATTTCCTTTCCTCTCCTCTCCTCTCCTTCCTCTCCTCATTCCTTCTCTTCCCTCCTTTGCTCTCCTCTCTTCCTACTTTCCTCTCTCTCCTTTCCTTTTCCTTTTTTTTTTGAGACTAGGTCTCTTCCCAAACTCAACCAAGCTAAAAGTTCAGTGGCCCTCAGAGCCAGGTCAAATACACTCAGCACAGAAGCTTTAACCAGATTCATTTTTCCAACCTAGCTAGTTCACCCCTCCTTAGGCACCCTTGCAGCCCTCTGCCCCTATGAATGCGCCATATTGGTATCAGAATCAGTATGGCCACTTGACCCTCTCTAGTCCAATCCCAGAATTCCTAAACTCAAGCCATCCACCAGTATCAGGCTCCCCAGCAGCAGGGACTCCAGGTGTGCGCCTCCCTGACTTACAATTCTGAGCATTTTCAAAGACCTCTCTGCCCCCATGTCTGGAATTCTCTCCTCTACCCCCTGCCTTTCTTGGCTTCCTTCAAGTCCCAAAGAGAATGGCATCTTCTGTAAGAAGCGCTTCTTGGTCCTCCTTAATGCCTATGTTTCCCCTTTGAGATTATTCCCATTTATCTCATCTATATATTATCTGTCTATAATGGTTTGCACATTTCTCTCCCAGTAGACTGTGAGCTCCTTGAGGGCAGGGACCTTTCCTTGAATCCTCAGGACTTATCATAATGCCTTGCACATATGAGGTCCCTCAAGGAGCTTACATTCTTCTAAGAGAGTGATATAACATGTCCACAAATATATAAGGCGGGGAATGATGAGGGGAAAACAATCCTCATCCTTCTTGACATCTCTGCCATTTCTCTCTCCTCCTGGATGCTCCCTCCTCCCTTGGCATCTGTCAGGCTGCTCTCTTTGGGTCCTCCCTTCCTGGCCACGTGCCTTTCCTTGATCTTCTCTCTTGGATCATCATCTTTCTGTTCCCAGACCCTTAAAGATGGGTGCTCTTCAAGAGTCTGTCCTGGATCTTCCTGGTCTTTCTCTCTTTCCTGTCCTTCATCTTGGAGATTCCATCATTTTCCATGGGTTAAGTGATCACTTCCATGAAGAATGTATGTATGTACACATTCAGGCCCACTCAGTCTCTCCTCAGAACTTTGGACCCTCCTCATCAAAGGCCTAGTGGACATTTCTACCTGAATAGCCCCAAAGCATCTCAAATTCATTATATACAAAATGAGGATCATTTCCCTCCCTGAGCCTCCCCCTCCTTCCAAAAGTTCCTATTTCCATCAGACGTACTGCCATTTTCCAGTTACCCAGGTTCAGAACATCAGAATCATTCTTATCTTTGCTCTTTCTCCCTCATCTACCATGTCCCATCAGTGGCCAGGAACTGTTGATTCCTCCTCCATAATATCTCTTGCCTCTGTCCCCTGCTCTCCATTCATTTGGCACCACCTCAGTTTAAGACCTTATCAACCTGCCTAAATGACTTCTAATTGACCTCCCTGCTTTTTTTTTTACTCTTTCTTTTTTATTTTTAGATTTTATTTTTTTGGCCATGCAAAACATACTTCCATATTGGTCAGTGTTGTAAGAGCACATTCATACGTAACCAAACCCCCCTAAATAAAACCTTAAATACACAGATGTGAAAGATAGTCTGCTTTGATCCGCAGCCATCTGACTCCAACAGTTCTTTCTCTGGAATGTTCTTTCTTTTTTCATCCATCCTCTACAGTTTCCACAATAATCTTCTGATGGCATGAGTCTGGCTATGTCACTCCCTCGCTCAGTAATCTTCAGTGGTAGAGGGTAGCTAGGTAGCTCAGTGGATAGAGAGTCAGGCCCTGAGACAAAAGGTCCTCAGTTCAAATGTGACCCCAAACACTTCCTAACTGTGTGACCCTGGGCAAGTCACTTAACTCCCATTACCTAGCCCTTACTGCTCCTCTGCCTTAGAATCAACACATAGTATTGATTCTGAGATGGAAGTAGGGGTTAAAAATTAAAAAATAATCATAATATTCAGTGACTGTTTCCTTATTGCCTCAATAATTATTTTAAAATAAAGTGTGTCCCAAAAGTCTTACTATAGTCAAAGACTTCTGGGAGACCTTTCCCAAACTCTTCACCCTAAGCCTCCAGCCCATCTTTCCAACCTCGTGTTACATTCCACCAGCTCTGTGTTCCAGATGATCCGACTGTTTCTGAGATGGAGCATTCTGTCGCTCATCTCTTCCTGGGATGCTCCCCACTTAGAATCTTTGCTTCCTTCCAGGCTCCACTGGAAAGTCTTTCCTGACCATCCCCTGTCCCCCTATGGTTAATACTCTCCCTTCAAATGACCTTTTATGTACTTATTCAGGTGTGTATTCTCTCCCTCTTCCCCTAAAGAATGTAAGCTCTTTGAGGCCAGGGACTGCTTCATTTTATCTTGTATCATTTTACACATGCCAGTCCATGGCATCGGACCAGCTACCACGCTGGGTACAGTAGATACTTCATAAGTGTTTCTTGAGTGCCCTGACCTGGGTTTGAATTCTGACTTCAAATCCTAAATCCTTGAATGACCACAGACAAATGATTAAACTCTCTGATCTTCAGTCTCCTCTGTAAAATGGGAATAATGATGCTTGGAGTATCTACCCTCATAGGGCTGTGTTGTGAGGAAGTGGTTTTGTTCCCCTTAAAGCACTACAAACACATGAGTTTGTTATTATTATTAAGTGGGGGAAAATATGAAAAAACAACAAGGCAACATAAAGTCAAAAAGAATGACTAAGGGGCAGCCAGGTGGCTCCGTGGATACAGTGTGAGGCCTGGGTTCAAATCTGGTCTCAGACACTTCCTGGCTGTGTGACCCCAGGCAAGTCACTAAACCCAGTTGTCTAGTCTTTATAGCTCCTCTGCCTTGGAACCAATACACCATATTGATTCTATGACAGAAAGTAAGGCTTAAAAAAAATAATAAAAAAATGCAGACCTTCACTGCGCAGGGCATTCATGCCCCTCCTGCTCCACGGCTGGGGAAAGCTGATGGTCACACCATACCTTTGTAATCTAGGGTTGCAGGTTCCGATTTCCAGCCCTCTGGGTTCAGGCCAAACAGGGTGCTAAAGCAGTCTGACAGCTCTTCCTCGGTCATATGCTCCCCTGTGTCCCCGCCGGTAAAAAGACAACTGGTTAGCTCTGAGGATGTGGACGTGAAGGCACTCGGCTAGTGGCAGGCACTCTCCGAATGAGCTCCAGTACTCTGTGGAGCCCTGATTTCAGCCCTCCACCCGCTAACCCAGCTCCTGGCCTGCCTGTGCCTCCTTTGTAGAGATGGCTTCATGCCTGGCTGTGGCCCAGGAGACAAGGCCATCCCAGAAGCAGTGGCCAGGCCCTTTGGTGGCATGCCCTTTCCGACTCAGTTGAGCCAATCTTTGGACAATAGACCAGGTTCAGACTCCAGATTTTCTCGTCTGGTGGGGCCCGCCAAAGCTGGTGCACTCTTGAACCCTTGGGCACTGGCATCAAGGACCCAGACTTACCTCCATGCCAAGGCAACGAAGGCTGGGAAATGAAGGGAGCCAGTTCCTATGTTTAAGGTGAGGGGCCAAAAGATGGATAGTCTGAGGGTTATGCTTATATCCAAAAAATAGTAAAAGCATCTGTTGTGTTGGGGCCATCCTCGGAGTATTTATAGAAGAAAATGGAGAAAAATGGCACAAGAGAGAAGG
Organism: Gracilinanus agilis; assembly: GCF_016433145.1. Lineage (NCBI taxonomy): Eukaryota > Metazoa > Chordata > Mammalia > Didelphimorphia > Didelphidae > Gracilinanus > Gracilinanus agilis. The sequence goes on from NW_025363924.1 coordinate 4,095, forward strand.
TATAAATGACTTTCAAGCCCTTACTAGTGAGGGGCTGGGGGCCACATTACAGCGAAATAGTCTCATCAGTTATTCCATTAGTTCCTTCATTGGAAAAACGAGCAACATAAATGGCAAAGAGTTCAGTTCCAATGCCATCCCACAGGCTTCCTTCAGGGCTTTTACAACACCCCCTCAATCCTGAAGTTCAGTTTTGACTTATGTGTAAGGGAGGGGAAGAGGGTTTAATGAGTTAACAAGACAGAATACCCCGTGATCCCTTTATGAGGCACAAACACTCTTCTGATTGAGTTAAGAAGGGAACAAAGCAATTGGCTGAGCAAACAAATTAGACTGTGCCTCTGGGAGCCTTAAATTGCTAAGCCCTGGACAAATTTCAGCAGTTCAAGAGGAAAAGATCACAAGCCTACTGCTGGCTGGGAAGACCACTGGCGGGGGGAGAGGGGGAAGGTAGCAGTTTCAAGGCCGAGTAGCTTTGATGCGGAGTTATGGAACCAGCAGAAGATGGGCCATCCACTGGGGAGCAAAGACATAGACTATAGATAGACACGGAAACCAGGAGAGCGTTGGCCAATGGAAGAAGCGTTTTCAAGGACCGTATGACCCCTGGCAACAGAGAAGGCAGCTGGTCTCTGGAAATCCCACTGAGCCACCCAATCTGAAGCCCCAAATGCATTCCCTACAAAGAGAGAAAAGGCCTTCCAGATCCAAGTTACGGGGGTACGTAAACATGTGGGCCCCCGTGCCATTTTACTCTCAAGTTTGCGCTCCCATTCTTCCCACAGTGGTTGCGTGTATTTGTGGGTGACTAGGCCCCAGGTTTAGGAGAGGAATATCTCTTAACTATTTGAATAATCCACTGACAACAGACTCCCAGGGTTCCCCCTAGAACTCAAGGAAGCAGCCACTCACTGAGAACCTGCCGATGAGTGTTGGGGAGAAGGATGCCTCACTCGTCCTCGGCTAGGCCAAGTTACGCTTCAGCACCCCACTTCAGAAACATGTCGCTTCCAAAAATAAAAATATTTCCTATACAAAAAATGCAACTTTAAGTAGATATGTATAAATTAAAGAATATATGAATAAGTGAAAAAAAAAAAAAAGAAACATGTAGCTTCCCAAAAAGGGAGACGACACTCAGAGACAATCAGCTTATTCAACATGCTTGCCATGAAGGAATGAGAAAAGTCAGAGTCATGAGGGGCCGCCGGACAGAGCGGAGTCATCATTCCAGAGATCTTGTTCTCTTCTTCCCATCCCGATTCTGCTAGCCATAAACAGCATTCTCTAAAGGGGGGCTATTGTTTACCATTCACCTCCAAAGCATTGTTATACTTTCATGCCTGGCATAGTAAACTGAGTGCTAGACATGGAGTCAGAGGGACTTTGGGGCTAAAACTCTACCTCTGACACTTATTAATTGTGGGATTAATTGTGAGCAAGTTGCTTGACTTCTCTGAGCCTTCTTTGTAAAATGAGGATAAAACTAGGAATCATTAGAGTCTGTAGATCACTGTTGTAAAACACTTTGCAAACCTATATATTATATATGATATGATATGACATGATATGATATTATACCATATTATATTATATTATA
>NW_025363925.1:0-4854 GCF_016433145.1 Gracilinanus agilis
CTCTCTCTCTCTCTCTCTCTCTCTCTCTCTCTCTCTCTCTCTTTCCCCCTCCTCTGTCCTTACTTGACTGAGCACTTTTTCCATTGTTTTTGTGGTTTTCTTTTTTTCCTCCAATGGGTGGAAGACGAGTTAGATTTTTTCTTAATTAAATCCATGTTGATCTTAGAACGTGTCCTGAATACATTTTTACTGGGCAGCTAGGTGATAGAGTGGACAGAGCACTGGGCTTGCAGTCAAGAAGACCTAAGTTCAAATCTAACCCCAGATACCTACTAGCTATATGAGCCTGAGCAAGTCATTTAATTTCTATCTGTCTCAGTTTCCTCATCTGTAAAATGGGGATAATAATAGCACCTACTTCCAAGGGATGTTGTGAAGATCTAATTAGATTTTAATTGTAAAGTACTTGGCAGAATGCCTGGCATATAGTACTTGGCATATAAATGTTAGCTCTTATTATTATTTAGGAAGAAAAGAAAGGAGTAAGAGAGACAGGGAAAGGAAGGAAAGAAAAGGAGGAAAGAGGGGAGGGAAGGGTAGAGAGATAAATGGGAGAAGAAAAGAGAGGGAGTGAAGAAAGGAGGGGTAGAAGCCCAGAAAGGAAGGAAGGAAAGGATTTGGAGGAGGGAGGGAAGGAGAGAAAGAGAAAGAAAAAAGGAAGGGAGGAAAGGAAGGAAGGAGAGAGGCAGGGAAGGGAAGGAAGGAAAGGACTTGGAGGAGGGAGGGAAGGAGAGAAAGAGAAAGGAGAGAGAAAAGGAGGGAGAGAGGCAGGGAAGGGAAGGATAGAGAGAGGGAAGGAAGAGAGAGAAAGGGAGTAAGGAGGAAAAGGAGGGAAAGAGAAGGAAGGAAGGGAGAGAGGAAGAAGAAAGACGAGAGAGTAGACATGGGAGGGAGGGGAGTGAAGGAAGAGAAGAAGGAAGGATGGATTTATATTCCCTACCTTCCTTATTCCTCCTTCCACTCCCCCCTGCAGTTTTTTCCTCTTTGGACCAAATATGAAGACTTCCTGCATTTTCTGAAAGCACATTCATTAAACATCAACTAAATTCAGAAGGACATGAGATGTTTGTCAATAAATGAACCCCCAGAAGCCTGTAAGGTAGAGACAAGTCTGTGTTTTCAAAGCAAACAAGAAATGAATGTCTTGTGGTTGCCTGTAGACGATGACTTCTTGTTCCTTGCCTGCACACTGTAATTACTGTAGCCTGTTATTTGCATCAGTGTGTGGGTACCCAGTGGAGAGGACATGTCAAGTATGTTTTAGAATTCTAAACTGCAGTTGTAATAGAATGACTAGAAAGCTGGTTTTAATTCCACACACCGCCCCAGAGAGAAGCAGCTAAGTCAGTCATTTCCCATTGCTGAGGTCTGGGTTTGGCAGAAACAAAATGCTTTTTTGTAGACTCCGTCCCTGAGCATACATCTGGAAAGTGGACGGGCAGAAGGCTCTATCGTCAGTCAACGGTCATTGATTAGACACTTACTGTATGCCAGGTTCCGTGCTCAGTGCCGGGGATGTAAAGAAAGACAGAGACACAATCCCTGCCATTGTGAGGGCTCACTTTCCAGAAGGGGAGACAACAAGGCACACAACTGTATAAACAGAAGACAGCATAATCATAGGTTTTAATTATAGATTTTATTTTTTAATAGTGAAAATATCCACAGTAGTATTCAGACTTATTTGCATGGAAAACACAAAAAATGATCCAATTCAACATGCATTTATGGAGTGCCTCTGAGAACCTGGGGAAGTAAAGAGAAAAAATAAACTAACCCCTGCCCTCAAGGAGCTCACAGTCTACCGAGAGAAAAAGATAAATATACACCAAATAGAGAGAGAGTAAATGCAAACTCCTTTTGGGGTGGGAAGGGAGCAGAGACATCTAAGCAATATTCTTCTGCCTCTGACACTTAGCACTGTACCCTGGGGTGAGGAGGAAAGAGAATAAGCATTTATTAAGCACCTGCTGTGTGCTAGACAGCTAGGTGACACAGTGGGCAGAGTGCCGGATGATTATCTATAATTACCTAAAGAAGAAAAATGGAAGTATAAAATACTTAAGAAAACAGCATTAAAGGGCCATTCACTGAATCTGGTAGAAGCACTGGTACATCAGAGTGAGGAAAATTCAATTCAGTAATTCAACAAATGTTCATTAAAGAACTTCTACTTGCAGGGCCATAGATAGCTATGTGATACAGTGGATAGAACACCAGGTCTAGAGTCAGGAAGCCCTCAGTTCAAATTCTACCTTAGATACTTTCTAGCCTAGATCCTGGGCAAGTCACTTAACCCTGTTTGCTTCAGTTTCCTCATCTGTAAAATGAGCTGAAGAAGGAAATGGTAAACTACTCTGGTATCTTTACTTTGTGACCCTGGGCAAGTCATTTAACCCTGTTTGCCTCAGTTTCCTCATCTGTAAAATGAGCTGAAGAAGGAAATGGTAAACTACTCCGGTATCTTTACTTTGTGACCCTGGGCAAGTCATTTAACCCTGTTTGCCTCAGTTTCCTCATATGTAAAATGAGCTGGAAAAGGAAATGGCAAACCACCCTAGTATCTTTGCTTTGTCACCCTGGGCAAGTCACTTAACCCTATTTGCCTCAGTTTCCTCATCTGTAAAAGGAGCTGGAAAAAGAAATGGCAAACCATCCTAGTATCTTTGCCAAGAAAAACCCAAATAAGGTTAAGAAGAGTCAAAATGACTGAACAATATGTGCCAGGCACTATGCTAAGGGCTTTGCAAATATTTTCTCATTTAATCATGGACAAGTCCCTTAAATGTAATTTTGCTAGACTGTAGCATCCATGTTGATAAAATGAAGAGATTCTAGTTGACCTCTTAAGCTCCTTCTAGTTCTAAATCTATGGAACTAGCAAGAAGGGCTCCTTCCAAGAGGTCAGTCCTAAGCTGCACTTTGAAAGAAACCAGGCATTCTGGGAGGCACCAATGAAGAGGGAATGTATAAAGACATGGAGATGGGAGATGGAGCCCAGTAACCTGTAAGATCCCTTCCAAATCTATGAGCCTGTTTTTCCCATGACCTGATTTTGACATTTTTTTTCATGAATTTACCCCCCTCTGGGAGAGGTACCTTCTTATAGCAGAAAGCACAGTGGCTCCTGCCTCACTGTTTAAAATGATTATACAATGTGACCCAAAACAATAAAACAAACAAAAATGAAAACCCAGAATTCCTCTCTTTCCTTTTATTGCCACTACAGCACCCTCTCCAAACTTCAAGACATGTTTCAGGCTCAGCTCAGTTGAACAATTGGCCATTTTGGCTTGACTCTAGGAAGTTGTTTTTGACATGCCATCCCCAAGACTTCCTGTACCCGGCTAAAACAACTGTCAAAGTCCTGGGCTTCTTGGTCATTCTTTTTTTTTTAAACCCTTAACTTCTGTGTATTGGCTCCTAGGTGGACGAGTGGTAAGGGTGGGCAATGGGGGTCAAGTGACTTCCCCAGGGTCACACAGCTGGGAAGTGTCTAAGGCCGGATTTGAACCCAGGACCTCCCATCTCTAGGCCTGGCTCTCCATCCACTGAGCTACCCAGCTGCCCCTTGGTCATTCTTATCTAATGAACCTCACTCTTTCCTTTCCTTCTGTTGAACTATCCCCAGGGCAGATTCCACCTTTCTTTCACTAAGTCTTCCTGTGAGGACACCTTTAGGATAATCCCATCATTCAGCAAACCCAGAGAGAAGCTGCATGAGTCATGAATGGCACAATTCAAGGCTGGTCCTTGCCACCATCATAAAAATTAAGCAGCTACTAAAATTCTGGATATTGAGAAACAGCAAACACGGAGGGAAATCTAGCGCAAAAGGATAAAATAGCAGAGCATCATAATCATGGTTGTTAGTGTGCTGCCCCTCTCCAAGTACCTCATGTTGCCCTCCTTGGGAGAATGTCATCTCCTGGAGGGCAGGAATGGCTTCCTTTTTGCCTTTGGGTTCCCCAGGACCCAGCACAGCACTCTGGACAGAGCTACAGCATCACAAGTGTCTGTTGAATTGTCAGACAGCGATTTCTTATTGGGACATTTGTCTGAGTTTCTCTCTTTGCTTTCTAGAAGGATAAGCAGCAAAGAGAACTCCTTGATGATTAAAATTCGGCTTCAGACCAGTACCATTCTGATGTTCTTCTTACTATGAGCCAGGCAGGAGGTTTGGGGCTGGGGGTACAAAGACAGACAGACAGATACAGTTCCTGCTCTCAAGGAACCTCCATTTTACTGGCAGGATGTACCATCTCTAAAAACTAAACAAATAACTTCAAGAGGGATAAACTGAGCTAACCTTATAATACCTTATAAACTTTAAAGAGGCATAAATGTTATTACTAGGAGGGAGAGTACTAACAATTGGGAGGGATCAGGAAGGTCTCTTAGAGAGGGGGTGGGATCTAAATTATAGTTTGAACAAAGCTAGGGATTCTCCAGGGTGGAGGAGATAAGGAGGCGGGATCTATACAAAGGTAGTAAGATGATAAATGGAATGTTGTATATTATGCACAGCTTACAGACCAGTTTAATTAGAAAGCAAAGTTGGGGCAACCAAGTGGCTGAGTGGATAGAAAGACAGGCTGGAAACAAAGGATCCTGGGTTCAAATGTGCTCTCAGATTTCCTGGCTTTGGGACCCTGGGTGAGTCACTTTACGCCAATTACCTAGCCCTTACCACTCTTCTGTCTTGGGAGCAATATTAAATCTAAGACAGAAGGGAAATGGAGAAAAAGAGAAAGAAAGGAAGAAAGAAAGAAAGAAAGAAAGAAAGAAAGAAAGAAAGAAAGAAAGAAAGAAAGAAAGAAAGAAAGAAAGAAAGAAAGAAAGAAAGAAAGAAAG
>NW_025363926.1:0-2500 GCF_016433145.1 Gracilinanus agilis
TATTACTGGTTCCAAGGCAAAAAAGTAGTAACCTAGGTCCTCTAGCTCCAAATCTAGCATACAGCATACAATATTAAAGTGAACCAAATTTTGTACCCTAAATAATTAGACCAACATGCTAAATGACTCAGAAGATTTCTTATTCTGAATGAATACATTCCTTGGAAGTTCAACCCTTGAAAAGGCATCTGGTGCTTTGTAACTCAAATCCAGTAGATTTCTTGGTATTTTGTTAGAGATTTCTTGGTAGCATTTTTAGTGAGGTGCAGCTATCTGTAACTCTGCCAAAGATGGTGTTGTGCAATTTGTTACCATTATTGTAGGTCACAATCTTTAATTGTTAGCAGGTGGTGTGGGTGTGCCCTTCCTGGAGAAGCCTCAGCTAATCCAGTTTGGGGAAAAAAGCTTTTCTGTCCAGTTCTTAGTGATTCCTTTATGCTCCCTATACTAGCCAAATTAGCAAGGACAAGCTCACATTTTTAAAGCCTAATGGGACTCAGAGAATTTATTTCTTACAGCTAGGATAATCAAGTTCTTTGTATCTCCATTATCTAAAGATTGCAGTAATTTGCTTATGGAAAGAAAGAAAATAATATAAATTGATATAATATAAATTTTAACCGGGTAAGTATAAATTGACCTACTCCTTATGGTCATAAAAATAAAATCCAAATTCAGAGAGTTACAGAAGATACTCCTTGGATGCTCTGTTAAAGTAAGTCAACGAACAAATCATTTGCCATCTTGTGGAAAAACTACCACTGGGACTAAGTTCAAGAGAAGGAGATGTTGTCATTCTTGGGTTGGGAGTGTCATTGAAATATAGTTCATTCCTTCATAGAATTGAAATAAATTGTTATGTCCTATTCAGGTAGCAGGGATTTTGCAGTCCTTTCCTGGAGTTGAGGAAATGGGGGTCCAAGATGGGGGGGAGAACCAGCTATGAACAGAAAAGCCAGGTGTAATTATTAGAATGTCTTCCAAGCATTAAGACCTGAAAAACCTAGACAGGCAGGAAGAACAAGAGATGAGCAAAGATGCAGACCTTGGGAGGGTCCAAATTAGAATAAGAAACTGAGATCAACCAAGACTGCCAGGGAGATGACCATTCATTTGACTCAATCTGGCTTAGCAAAGCTTCAGTTTGCTACACCTTGTGCTCCAAACTCTGTCTAGTGCTGCCCTGCCCATGTAACTATGGGCAGGGTCAACAAGCCTCCTGAAGACTCAGCCACCCCCATCCCTCTTCATTTGAATAAAGGCCATTCCTCTCCAAGGAGACCTCGCTAATATTGAGGTTGTGGCTTGGTAGCATATTATTGGTGGAAGGCCTTCTTCAATTCTTATTTTTTAATTTCACATTTTTCCAGATTACATGTAGATACAATTTTAATAATCATTTCCTGACATTTTGTGATTCATGTTCTCTCTCTCCCTCCCACCCCTCTCTGCTCCAGGTAATATGATATAGATTGTGCATGTATTTTCATGCAATACACATTTCCATGTGCACCATATTGTGAAAGAAGACCCATATTGTTTATACTAGAGAAAAATTTATGGAGGAAATAAAATGAAAAATGGTTTCCTTTAATTTAATCTACATTCAGATTTCATCAGTTTCATCTTTGGCAGTGGATAGTCTTTTTTCATCTTGAGTTCCTTGGAGTCATCCTGAATCTTTTCATTACTGATAACAGTTCAATCATTTACAGTTGATCATTGTGCGTTATTTTTGTTACTGTGTACAATTTTCTTCTGGTTCTACTCACTTCATTTTTCATTAGTTCATATAAATCTTTTCAGGTTTTTTGTGATCTCCTTGTTCATCATTTCTTATGGTACAATTGTATTCCATTACAACCATATGATACAACTTATTCAACCATTTCCCAGTTGATGGACATTCCTTCAATTATTTCCTTCCAATTATTTGCTACAATGCTTCTATAAGTTCTTGGATTCCACATTGCATGCTGGCTCCTGAAGGCCTTTGCTTTGGTCTAATAATAGAAGAGATAATAACACAATGCCTGGCACATAGTAGGTACTTAATGTTTATTGATGGATTAATATTTGTAAATATTAATATTTGTAAATACTTAGAACAGTGCCTGGCATATAAATGGGAACTCAATAAGTGCTTATTTCCTCTCTCTATTCTATACCCCTTGCCAAATTACTAGATATAATGGAAGTGGTCTCATTATTGCCTTGAGTTAGGTAGTTACTTTGCAACACATTCCTTCTGTCTATCAACATTAGCAATGAAAAATGAGGACTCAGAGGGTATTATTTGTAATTTAGGAGAGGCCATTGTAGTAAAGACAAAGTAGATATGGAATGAGGAGAGCCCAGACATTGGGCCACTAGACTATCTTACATATAGGAGGGGGACCCACTCCCTATTCCATCAGTTTTTTTAAAAAAATCCTTACCTTTTGTCTTAGAATCAATGTTATATATTGGTTTTAAGGCAGAAGAGCAGTAAGAGTTAGGC
>NW_025363927.1:0-4615 GCF_016433145.1 Gracilinanus agilis
GAGAGAGACAGAGAGACAGAGAGACAGAGACAGAGACAGAGACAGAGACAGGGAGAGAGAGTTAGTTTTGTTTGTTAAACAAGAAAAAATTGAGAGGAAAAAGCAAAATTTTCCAAGCAATGAGTTCTGGAGTCTAGACCTGACTGCTGTTAACTAGTTCTGTGATCTTAGGCAAATTACTTCATTTCTCTTGTATTTACTTTAAAGATCTAAAAATCTAAAAAAAGTGATGAATCAATCAATAGACTTCTTAAGTTCCTGCTAAACAGCAGGTACTGTTAGAGATAACTAGAACTAGGGATAACATACAAAAAAGAGGCACTGTGCCCTCAAGAAACTTAACTTCTTGAACAGAGATATCACATATTCTTAGATAAATGCAAGATTGGAATAAAAAAAATACAAAGTTTAAGAGAGGGCAGCACAACATTCAGGAAGAAACTGAAAGAAGGAGATGGCTTGAATTAAGACATGAAAGGAACCAGGAATTATAGGAGGCAGAGGTGAAGAGGAAGAACATTTCCACCAAGAAGTATAACCTATCCAAATGTATGGAAGGTAGTCGACCTGAATATATCATATTGTCTGTAATCATGGCTCCAGCAGAATGAGATGCTCTGTTGTTATTTTATTACTATGCTTCTATTCCTTTGCATGTATTTGATTTTCACTGTGCCCTTTATTTTACTATTCAAATTAAAAATCTTTAGAGAAGATTCTGACTCCTGAAATATACAGAACCTGGGATAGCTTTCAGAGAGACCAAAGGTGAGAAAAGTCCCAATTGACACCCTTTCAAGTCCATTTTCTCTAACAGGGTGAAAAAATCTATTTCCCTTAAATTATTCAGATTGTTTATATTTTTAAAATTCTTCAAATAATTGCTCAACCTTCTCTTTCCTATCAACTCTGCAGTCCCACAGGAGATGACTATAGTCAGACTTCTTTACAGATTTCAGTCAACCTTTTAAGGGAAGCAAATGTAATGAGTTAATTCATTGGATACTTTTAATTTTTATTCTTCTCAGAAGCTGAAAAAAGTGATCAAATTAGTAATCAATGGGATTTATATGAGTCAGCATAATTCTGGAGAGCAAAGGTCACACCATAAGGCAAGACACAATTATACTATCATAACAAATCCATGGTGGTGTTTTGAACCAAACAGGAAATGTGACATTTTTAGAAAATATTATGTTGTAGGAACAGATTGCTTTAGTCAGGCTTCTATGAAAGGTGACTCATGTTATGCTTTTGGATAATTTAATTGCAATCTCATAATTCTGGAAAAAGCTCATGAGAAAGGTTCCACCTCTTACAACAGTATCTTTTACACTAGTACTGAAGTGTAACTCAATAAGCTCTTTTTTTGAGAAGACAGAATTTGTTACAACTCTGTCGCTTCTTTTGTTCTAAATGTCTATAAAATTTATTAAATGTTCTTTTTTCTGGTAATCTTTTATTGATTAATTAAGAAAATTTTTCCATGGTTACATGATTGATATTCTTTCCCTCCCCTCCTTCCACCCCTTCCCATTATATCAAATGTTCTTAATTATTTCTTTGATATTTGTGGGAAATTTCCTTTGGTGAGTTCTTCTCTGTTTCCCTTCTTCTTAAGGGGCATAAAAACAATATACAATCTAATTTAATAATACTTAATAATAATATGAATTTGTATTCAATTAACTCTTTTAGGCTTATAAAGTACCTTCTAAATATTATTTCATTTTTCTACTATAAAAACACTGGAATATTGGTGCTATTATATCCCCATTTTACAAATGAGGCAACTGAGACAGATGAAGATTATATCCCAAAGTTACATAGCTATTAAGTGCCTAATGCAAGATTTGAAATCAGGTCTTACTGACTCTGGGTCCAGCACTCTATCTACTCTGCCACTTAAATAATTCTACTTGATGAACTCTTTGTTTCTTCTTTAGACACGTAAAAGATTGCTTGATGGGATGGATATATTAGCACGTCTTGATTGATATAGTTTCATGACCCTTTACAGAAATAGAAATATCCTATAGGAAGTAGTTCATTTTAATTCTATTATTACTATCCTCCCCTGCTTGGTATATTTGATCACTTTATTCCTAGTCCAGATGGTGAACTCCTTAAACTGCTGCCAAAATAGAATGATACAGTATGTACATATGTCAAACTGAATATATGCAGGAAATGCAATATGGTCCACCCAGACCTTAATCGAGCCAAATTTACCCAGTGTTATAACAATAACTTGTGCCTATAACATAGTGGCATATTGTGGCCTTTAAAAAATGTGAATTCACTTCAGATAACACTGCATTCATTTTATCAAGGTGTTTAAGACTTATGTTTAATTTCAAAACAAGATAGTCATTCTCAATCCTTCCATTTATAGGGACCACTTTATATAATGACTACTCCTTTGGCATCATCCAAAGTTATTCACGTTTAGGATTAAGATCTCAGAGTGTTGGTCTGATTTCATAATTTGATCGAAAGTAATTCTCTTTCCTTTATAAGATGTGGCTTTAATAACCAGACCTATAACTATTTTGAAAAGGTATATTATCACATCCTACTTCACTTATTTCCAGGAAGCCTTGGAACTAAAAGTGGTAATATACCTCATACATTATTTGTCTATCTAATTCATTTTACATGAATTACAAAAAAGCTGTTATTCACTGAAATAGATAAGGCTTCCATCTGATTAGTGAACACCTAAAGAATTCTATTAATGATCTATGGATGTTTTTTATTGTCAACAGATAGATTAGATATATACAAAATATAGATTCTACATTTTAGTTGACTTTTTAAAATATCTAATATTCTGGAGGATATGGTTTCAGAAGAGTTCCATTGAGTTGAAAGAAAACAAAATTGGAGAAAAGGGTACTTTAATTAGATGGTTTTATATTATATATTTGAATTAGCTCAAGATCTGAATAAATATTTAAATGGAGATAAAATCTTTTTTATAAGATTTGCTAAGCCAGGTTGTTTTTTTACATAGTGAGCAAATTTTGACAAAACTACTAATTTTTATAAATATAGTTTTGTATATGTTCAAATATATACAAATATAATTTGTCAGCTCTTAATTTATGATTCTGCCTAATTGTCATATAGAACTTTTAAGAAATTATTATAGTTCTAAATAGATAACAGAGATAGTTCTCCAAGCATTATATTTCTCTGACTTTTAAAACTCTTCTAAATAATTTTTCCAGTAATTATTATTTTTGTCCAGTAAAGAAATCACAAGGCTACAGAGAAAACAAAAAGTGTTATTTAGAATGTTTATTTGTACCATTTTAGAAAATCTAATGGACAATAAGGCACAAGTTCATATGTAACAAACAGTGTTTGGTTCTTATGTATGATCTCTAGTCACCAGTTACACGGGCTGAGATCTTGTCATGTTATTGGCTGATTTATTAAAATATTTGGAAAATATTCAGACACTAAAATGTGTGCTGACTAAATGCTTTATTGAAGCAAAAATTTATAGTTTCATCTCAATGGTGATAACAATGTATTGAAATTGATGTTTTGAGAGGCTGACTCTTTTGCAATAAATACTAAATACTATGAAAGTTTGATAATACATATATAGCTAAGTAATTCAAGAAGAACTTTTAAAATATATATCCTATTGGTCATTTATCTGGAAATCTTCTGATGTAAATAAACTCTTATATGTTTTTCATCTGTCATCTTTGATGTGAATATTTTGAAATCAGGGTTATTTAGGTTGAAGAAAATTAATCAAAATGAAGAATGAGTTTAAATTCCTGAAATTCAGATCTTAATTCTACAAACTTCAAAGATTTGTGTTTGTTTTTTAAGCATTTTTTCCCTACCTTTCAGAGTTTTTTGGTTTGTTGAATAATTATGCTTATATGTAAAAGTCTCTCGAAGCATATTCTAGTTGTTCAATGGATGACCAAAATGAATAAAGAATATCCAACACTCCACAATATCTCTGTTACCAAATGCACTTTAATATTGAAAGCCCCTCAAATTTTTTTTAATTATCTGGAATAATGTCTTCCCACTTATTACCCAATCATCTTCACTATATCATTATTGTGACAAATAACATAATAATAATTTTATGTAGCACTTTAAAACTTTTAAAGTACTTTGATAATTCATTACATGATAGAATTTTTCTGACTTTGAAAGACAGATAAATGTTATTTAATTTTAGCATTTTTAGGTGGCAATTTAAGAGGTTAATTGATTTACCAAAGATCTCAGACTTTTTTATTTTATTTTATTTTTAAACCCTTAAATTCCATCTTGGAATCAGTACTGTGTATTGGTTCCAAGGCAGAAGAGTGGTACGGGCTAGGCAATAGGAATTAAGTGACTTTTCCAGGATCACATAGCTAGGAAGTATCTGAGGCCAGAATTGTACCCAGCATCTTCCATCTATAGATCTGGCTTTCAGTACACAGAGTCATCTAGCTGCCCCCCTCAGACTTTTTAAATAGAACTTATACATATCTTCCTAATTAAAATTCCAGTAACTTTTCCACTATATCTTGTTGCCTTGATTTAAAAGATTATCCATATATATATGGATAATCTTTTAAATATATATAGA
>NW_025363928.1:0-3252 GCF_016433145.1 Gracilinanus agilis
AGAGAGAGAGAGAGAGAGAGAGAGAGAGAGAGAGAGAGAGAGAGAGAGAGAGAGAGAGACACTCATCTTTTTTCTGAGTGGCCCAAATTCTATTTTCTTTAAAACAAAATAAAACACCCGAAGGAAACGGGTCACCAAGAGTGCCTCCTTCAGCACTTGTAAAAATCTTTGCTTTCTGACCTAGATACCTTAATGCTGAGAGATGTTAAGTAAGCTGGAGAAGGACATAGGATGATAGAATCAAAAAGAGAACTAGATAGTTGGAGTCAGAGGATCTGGGTTCAAATCTGAATTCTTTTACTTCCCGGCTTTATGATTTTTGGGTCAATTATTGTATCTTTCTGAGCCCAGATATCTCAACTTTAATCCTAAAAGGCACAGACTCCCTGGCAAAGACATCTTTATCCTTATGAATAAACAAATACACAATTAATTCTTCAAGAATTAACTCTGTCCCACAGCAGCTACGGAAACTATGGAGAAAGACAAAGAAGTCAGATATAGAATCTTGAAGCAGGAAAAAGGTGAGATGCAGGTTGAGACAATGAACATTGTCAGGGGCCTGGAACCACAGGCCGAGTGATGCATTAGGATTCTGGTACCACCAGGAGTCATCACATAGTGGTGTGGGCCTAGGAAAGCCATTTTTGTTGCCTCGATGCAGAATTTGTGGGTTCTGTCGGCTTTACTCATAGCTGGTACACATTTCAGAATGTGGCTGTCACTCAGTAATCACCACAATTTGGAGGCAATACCTCCTTGACCTCATCTTCCATTGCTCCCACATACCAGTCTTCTGTTCTAACCATTCTAATCTTCTCACTGTGCCCCCTTCCTGAGCACACATTCTTCTTGCCCCTCTGCACCTCTGGTCACACCATTCACCTAGTTTCTAGTATTTCATCCTGTCCTCTCTCAAATCTTAACCTATCAAATCTTCTGCATCCTCCAAGGCCCAGTTCAGAGACCATCTTCCATTAAAAAACAAACAAACATGTTAAAAATGAATACTAATAAATGTTTAAATTAAAAAAAAATAAACAAGCTGGGTTTATTTTTTTAAAGGTTTTTCATTAATACACTTAAAAAAATTCCCCCAGATTTCCTCCAGTATTCTTCTCTTCCTTCCAGAGAATAATCTCTTGTAACAAAGTTTTTCTTTTAAAAAAAGAAAATAAAAACAAAATTGATCAATAAAACAAACAAACAAACAAACAAAACAGAACAGAACAAAAACCAAGCAAAGAAAGCCAAACCCTCCAAGCCTGGCGGTGAGTGCCTGTAATCTTTGCTGCTGGGGGAGGCTGAGGTTGAAGGCTCGCTCCCATCTCAGGGTTCCAAGCTGTAGCAAGGCAAAAACCAATAGGATGTCTACACAGCACTAACATGGTTAACACCCAGAGAATGGAGGGCCACCAGGCTGCCCGAGGAGGGGTGAAGGAGAGCTGTTCCAGGTTGGAAAAACTGAGCAGATGTTTTTAGCTTCTGTACTAATTCTGTTTAAAGCCTCTGCACTAATCAGCATTGGATGGGGTATGAGCTGCCTCACTTCCACATACAAGATACAAGATGCAAGATACACAAATTCAGCCTAAAAACAAAATGAAATCACCACCACCACCAAACTCTACAAGGCCTCTTCTGATCCTCCTTCCTCAAAGTCCTTGGACATAGAATTGAGATCTGAAAGGGATATAAAAGTTCATTTTGTATGTGATGAAGATACTGAGACTGTCAGAAGCAACAGACTTGCCTGAGGTTCTACAGTGACTAGACTTTGAACTCAGGTTCTCTAACCATAAACTCTGTTTTTTTAAACCCTCACCTTCTGTCTTAGTATTAATTCTAAGACAGAAGAGTGGTAAAAGAGAGCTAGGCAATGGGGGTTAAGTGACTTGCCCAGGATCACAAAGCTAGTAAGTGTCTGTGGCCACATTTGAACCCAGGACCTCCTGAACCTAGGTCTTGCTCTCTATCCTCTGTGCTACCTACTAGTGATTTATCTCTAATCTGAACATAAAGGGGAGACATTGTGTCCTCTTGTTACATGAATTATTATTTTTTTGCCTGGTATTATAGTTCTTTATTCTTGTTTTGTCTTATCTATAGTGGAAGCTTCTTGAAGGTAGGAATTTTCCTTATGCTTTTTAAAATCCTCTGCATCATGGGGTCTTGGGCTCCATATACCTTGGAGGTAACAAATATTTTTTGAATGGATCATAGTGTCAAAGATTTAGAACTAGAAGGGACCTCAGAGGTCATCTCATTTTAGAGATGAGAAAACTACAGCTCAGGGGGATTAAGTGACTTGCTTATATTGCTAGTAAGGATCTGAGGCAGGATTCAAATACAGGGCCATTTTTACTATACCATATGGAAGGAGGGAGGAAAAAGGAAGGGGGTGAAAGAGGCAGAGAGAGAAGGATCCAGACAGAGGAAGACAGGGTAGTGGGGGTACACACAGAGAGGACATACACATAGAGTCTGAGACAGAAACAGACAGAGAGAGGGAAAGAGATGGATGGAGATAGAGAAACAGAAAGAGAAAGAAAGAGAGGCAGAGATGGAGAGAGAGAAAGAAAAATAAAGAGAAAGAGAGAGACATGGAGAGAGAGAAACAGAGAGGCAGAGATGAAGAGAGAGAAAGAAATAGAAGCAGAGAGAGGCAGAGAAAGGGACAGATAAATAAAGACAGACAGAGAGAAAGGGAGGAGGGGAGGAAGAAAGAAGAGAAGGAGACAGAGAGAGAGAGAGAGAGAGAGAGAGAGAGAGAGAGAGAGAGATTGACTCCCTGGATTATTGGTAGACAAGAAGAGATCTTGGAGACAGATGGCCCCAAGGATGAGAGGCCCCTGGGGATAAGGCCAGACATTGGAGAGAGGAGGCTAGAGTCTGGCACTGTTCTAATTCATCCTGTGGCTGACAGCTGAGTCTTCTCCGCCCTCAGTTTCCTTCTTTGTAAAACGAGAGGGCTGTGCTAGGTGATTTCTGATGTCCCTTCCATCTCTACTAATCTCTGCCTGAATGACACCCCCCCCCCCCCGCCTCGAAAATAGCCCCTGCCTCCTGGTGGGCTGTGGAGGCTTGACCCCTGCTCTTAAGAGTCTTTGTGCACTTAAAGACTTAGAACTGTGGCTGCAGACATTTTGCTCTCTTCTCAGGATGATGGCATTAGGCAAAGAGAGCCTGTTGCAAAACAGACATCATTCGATCCAGTCTTGTTCTCTCAGTGGCTCCTCTCCTCTCCTCTCC
>NW_025363929.1:0-4390 GCF_016433145.1 Gracilinanus agilis
GAGAGAGAGAGAGAGAGAGAGAGAGAGAGAGAGAGAGAGAGAGAGAGAGAGAAAGCTTTGTGTGTCTGAGACTGCATTTTCTGCTTGATTTACAAAGACTTTTGATGGTAATGGAAAAGATGAAATAATTTCCTGGTGCAAAACCGAATAGATGCTTTTCATTTGGGAGGACTGAAAAGGAGGCATGTACAGGTCTGCTTATTACAGCATTCAGCAGGCCTCACTCTGGATTCAAGCACTAATATAATGCTCCTGATGAAACCAACCAAGGGTATCCTGCAGCTGCCTTTTAACAGGATATTGAGCAATATGGGATCACCTGTTTAACTCCAGAGTGTAATATTTGAAAGAGAACTAATATTGGTGGGGCTAAGATTACACAAGGTTTATTTCATTTCCACTGCCAGAAGGTTGAGGAGAGTATGAGAAGAATGGGACTCTGACTTCGGTTCAGCCTTTCTTGTAATATTGGCTCTATGACATCTGCACAGAATACACCCTCTCTCATTCATTCACCCAGTTTTTGAATGCATTTTCTCTGGATTCCTCTTATTTTCTCTTTTAATGTTCTAGAAGCCATCTAAATATGTAAACACTACATTTTGCTATGTGTAGTGAATGGACAAAATATGGTTCTGATGCAATATGACCCTCATCTGAATGGGCCAAGTCTTTTGAATCTGTTTGAAAAAAAAGGGGGGTGGGGAGCAGAGATCTCATTAGTATGAATCCTTTCTCATCCAGATGTCCAGCATTCATAGGCTCTGAATAGAGTTTTCCTAAGACAATACTTCCTTAAGCTCAAAGAATCAGGAGTATAAGAAATGTTCACATTTGGAAAAAAAAAACAAACAGAAAAGGTAAAACTTAAAAAAAAGGAATGAGGAGGGTAAAGAGACTTGTGATTTTGTTCAGTTATATTCAACTCTTTGTGATCCAATTTGGAGTTTTCTTGGCAAAAATAGTGGAATCATTGGTCCTTTCCTTCTCTAGCTCATTTCATAGATGAGCAACTGAGAAACAGGGTTGTGACTTTCCCAGGGTCACATAGCTAGTAAGTATCTGAGGCCAGATTTAAACTCAAGAAGATGAGTTTTCCTGACTTTATACACCATGCCACCTAGATGCCCATCTGTAATTTTACAGATAAGGAAATCCCTAATGAAGAAATACTCTTTAACAGAGTAGATCACCACCTACACTGCAAATACATAGTCTTAAGAGAGTTCACTGGGGGCACTGAGAAGTTAAGACTCTTGCTTAGGGTCAATAGCCAGGATGCATAGACCAATTCTCTTTTCTCTAAACATTGGCTGACTCTGTCTTCCCAGGCTTATGTCTAGGAAAAAAAATTAAGAGCATCAAATTCTCCAGACTCGATTTTTTTAAATTTAGTTTGAATATTGGAAACTTGTGTTCATTGTTTCATGCTCTGAATCAGTTACCAGAACCTCAAAACTTCAATTCTGGACCTCTGCAGGATAGATCAGGACCAATGAGTCTGAACAGAAAGATTCAGGGAAAATTCCAGTTTGTTCCAATTTAGCCATTACAGCTGGTACCTACCTCTTTAGGAGACATCTGAGGCAATATTGTTCATTCTCCAAAGATAATCATGGTAGATGGGCCCCACCTTCAGATTTCTTAGTCTTACATATATACAACTTATATGATTATAGTTACAGGAACATTCAAATAAATGCCCTTTCCTATTCCAATGGATTTTCAGGGTAACTAAGTTACTCTGTCAGCAAAGATAACTTTTTCTTTGGCATCTGAAGGTAGAAAACATGAAAGAAAATCAGATTCAAAAGTATTCCTCTTTCACTTCTCCCACCTTGAGTTACCATAACAAGTTTGAAAAATATGCATTCTTACCTCTTCACCTTTCACATCACTATCCATAATTCGAGCTCCAAGACTGTTTTAGAGAAATACATATAATGAAAATGAGGTAACATGGAACAGGGCAGCAGTATCAAACACCTTTCACAGGGCACATAAGGCTCATAGCATTACTTATTGTGTCCTGAACCAGATTAATATGTAATTGGGATATATTTAACCAAGGAATACACAAAAATACAGACAACATTATATTTTAAAACTAAGTTGATATGTGGCCAGCAGGACTCCTTATGTATGGATTAGTGATCTATTTCTTTTTTGAGTTTGACACCAATAGCATAGTATATACAACTTGGAAATATTAAGATTTGGTTTCTAATCCTCCTTTAGACAATTTACTAGTTGCATGACCTTGAATAAGTAACTTAACCTCTCTTTGTCATGGTTTCTACATTTGTAAAATTAAGGAATTTAACTCAATGACCTCTAATTGTTCTTATAGCTCTAAATCTGTGATCCTATGCAAACTCTGACAAACTCAGTGTCTTTTTGGAACTAAATGACTTATTCCTTATAGTTCTCTTAAAATCAATGTGTGGTGTGGAGGTGGTCCAATATTGTTCCCCTAATTATTTTAGATTAAGTGAGCCAGAACAGGAAAGGAGAAGGAAAAGAAGCAGTGGAGTATTTTTGACAGTTATACTGTTAAATTCTTGGTATTAAAGCTTTTATTCAATATTTTAAGTTTGTTAGTAAAGGGCAGGAAAGGAAAGATGAATCTAGTCAGAAAGAATGCTACAATATTAACCTTCTGGAAGCCATTGGAAAGTATAATCATAGAATTTCAGTTAGAAATAATCCCAGAGAACTATCCGTAACTAAGTAAGAATGTTCTTTTCAGTAGTTTGGAACTATGCCCAAAGGGCTTTAAAAGACTGCCTGCCCTTTGATCCAGCTATACCACTGCTAGGTTTGTACCCCAAAGAGATAAAAAGGAAAAATACATGTACAAAAATATTTATAGCCACACTCTTTGTGGTGGGAAAAAATTGGAAAATAAGGGGATGCTCTTCAATTGGGGAATGGCTGAACAAATTGTGGTATCTGCTGGTCATGGAATACTATTGTGCTGAGAAGAATAATGAACTGGAGGAATTCCATGTGAACTGGAACAACCTCCAGGAACTGATGAAGAGTGAAAGGAGCAGAACCAGGAGAACATTGTACACAGAGACTGATACACTGTGGCACATTTGAATATAATGGACTTCTCTACTAGCAGCAATGCAAATGACCAGGACAATTCTGAGGGATATGTGAGAAAGAATACTATCCACATCCAGAGAAAAATCTGTGAGAGTAGAAACACAGAAGAAAAACAACTACTTGATCACATGGGTTGATGGGGATATGATTGGGGATGTAGGCTCTAAGTGATCACCCTAATGCAAATATCAATAATATGGAAATAGGTCTTGATGGATGACACATGTAAAACCCAGTGGAATTGTGTGTCGGCTGTGGGAGGAGGTTGGGAAGAGGGGAGGGAAAGAACATGAATCCTGTAACCATGGAAAAATATTCTAAATTAAATAAATAAATGAATGAACTTTTAAAAAAAAGAATGTTTTCTTCAGTATATCTGACAAGTGGTGATCCAGCCTAGTGCTGTTGTACACAAATAGAAAAGGATCTTCTAAACCTATATATAAGACTCTTTAGAGGTCCTTATATTGACTTAGAAAACCACATATTAAGATTATCTATGCTCAATTTTATAATATTTTACATGTTAATATAATTTTTAATAATTGTTTTCTGACCTTTTGTAATTCATGTTCTCTCCCTCTATCCCATCCCTCCCCTTTCTCCAAGATAGCAGATAATATGATATGTTGTACATGTGTTATGATACAATAAATATTTCCATTTTCATCATGTTATGAAAGAAGACACATATTGCTTGCACTAGAGAAAAATTCATGGAGAAAATAAAATGAATAATGGTAGGCTTCAATCTGCATTCATACAACTGTCAGTTTCATAATGAGTCCCTTGGAATTGTCCTGGACCTTTGCATTGCTGATAATAGTAAATTAATTAAAAGTTGATCATCATATATTTTTATTGTTACTTTGTACAATGTCCTCCTGGCTCTGTTCACTTACTTTTCATCACTTCTTTTTTATCTACATTTTCTATTGTATTTTAATTTTTGTTAAAAATTTCCCAATTACATTTTATTCTGATTCAGTTCACTCAAGAATTTTATAGACAGGGAGTAGAATGTTTGACACTTTTGTTCCAGCCTGATCTTGAAAATAGCTAATGAAGGATGGTGGAATCATAGGATCATTGTTTTAGAGCTGGAAGGGACTGTCAAGCCTATCTAGTCTAACCTTTCATTTTTACAAATGAGGAAACTGAGGCCCCAGACTTGCTCACAGTCTCAGGCACACACACATACACACACACACACACACACACACACACACACACACACACACACACACACATATATATATATATATATATATATATA
>NW_025363930.1:0-4810 GCF_016433145.1 Gracilinanus agilis
GCATACATACATATATATATATATATATATATATATATATATATATATACACCCTACACTCACACTTTTCACTATAAAAAGCCTCCCATTGGGAGGAACTGTATACTTGACTGGGTTCCTTCTAGATTATTTGGTCTGGTCTTGTGACAACATTAGTGCAATAAATAACTCTAAGCCCAAAATTTGAGTAGATTGAGTTCAACAAAGAATATTCCTATAATAAAACCTTATCAGAAGCCAACTCTCTGTTCTTAAAATCTGGGCTATTCTGGAAAATGTGATCCATATGGTCATCATGATAGTAGTACCCTGAAGCAGAACTTTCTGTCTTTCGTCACTGCCTTTGTATCCAGTCTTGTTGCTATCTTGCTTTTGAGCTTTTTTGTTCAACTCTGAAAGCAAAGGAACTAGATCTGAGGTCAGATTCCCATAGGAAGTATTTTTTTTTTAATGTCTCACATCTAAGCCAGTGCTCTGTGAATAGAAGTGATGATAAGAAGGAAAAACTCTTTGGTTATTCAGTTTTATTTCTTTATCTTTGTTGTTACTTAAGTGGCTGTTTTATGTCCTGACTAGGAGCTAAGCATCTAAGGAGCAAGAATGTAATCATTGAATTTTCTTTTAAATAGTGCCAACCGACCAAGAGTATTGGATTGCCTCTGTCAGCCTCTAGCAGTGGGTCTGGATCCTCCCAGAACTCAGTTTCCTCATTTCATTGAAACATGAGGCAACTAGAATAGCTCTCTAAGCCTCTCATTTTAAAAATTATGATCTGAAAAGCCTGGGACTTAAAAAATCGGAACCAAATCTAAAACAGTCAAAGCCTCTGTAATAGAGAGGTGATGGTGTGCCATAATGAGTATTAATATAACTACCTTTATTACTTTTTGATATTTGGTGTGCTTCTGGTTCAGTATATTTGTCTATTTTAAACATGCATGGCCATTCATCCAGGCTGTAGAACCAACAAATGTAATCATGATCCCTATACCACTATTTTGCTCCTTTGTCCCGTCCCCCTCAACTAGAAAGAGCTTATATAAATGTTGACCCCAGTCCTCCAAAACCAGCCTTACTCAAGAAGAAGAGCCAGAAGGGGGCTCCACTGATTATCTGGGTGACCCAGATGCTTCTGGCTACTGTAGAGAACAGAGTTTTCAATTTTCAGTTTGTCAAGACAAGGAGCATCAGATTGTCTGTACTGATAACCTTAAAACTGTTGAAGTAAAATAGTACCATGGCCACATGGTCTATGTATTCTCTTGAGGGTGGGATGCTTTTCTAGGTCTTGTATCCTGGGTATGCCTTATGTTAGGTATGCAGTGGGTATTTTAATAATGAATACATTACCTTTACTTAATTTCCTTCATTACTTTTTTAATTGTACATCTGATATGTGTACTTTAGTCACAACATGGAGTATATAGAAATATGTATTGCATGAGAGCACTGATATAACCGGTACTGCCTTGGGGAGGGGAGAGGGGAGAGAATCTAAATCTCTAGATGTCAGAAAAGAATTGTCAAAAATTGTGTTAACATGTAATTGAAAAAAACAAAATTGAATTTAAAAAAGAATGAAGGATTAAATTACACTTTTAAGATGCTATGTAAATGTGGTGGCAAAGGACTGGAAACAAAGTTAATGCTTATTGTTTGCGAATGGCTAAACAAACTGGTTGAATATGATGCAATGTGCTACAAGAAATAGCAAACATGATCAATACAAGAAACTGTTCAAAGTCATTCAAAGTGTTCCAAAAGTCTTATTCTATTTTTTTCAATTACACGTAAACAAAAATATTTAACATTTGATTTTTTTCAAAAATTAAGTTTCATATTTTTTAATGCCTCTTTCCCCTCCCCACCTCTTGAGATGTACAACAATTTGATATGGATTATATGTGTGCTGTCATACAAAACGTTTTCATATTAGCCATGTTGCAAAAGAAAACAGACCAAAAAACTCCAAGAATAATAAAGTTAAAAAAAATATGCTTCTATCTGCATTCAGACTCCAACGGGTCTTTCTCTGGAAAGAAGTTTTCATTCTAAGTCCCTCAAAATTGCTTTGGGTCATTGTATTGCTGAGAATACCTAAGGCATTCCCAATTGATCATATAATATTGCTGTTACTGTGTATGATGTTCTCATGGTTCTGTTTACTTCACTTTGAATCAGTTCATGTAAAACTTCCCAGGTTTTCTGAAAATATCCTGCTTATCATTTCTTATAGCACAATAATATTCTATTATAATCAGATACCATGACTTGTTTAGACATTCTTTAATTTATGGGCCTCTTCTCAATTTCCAACTCTTACAAAAAGAGCTACCACAAAAAGAGCTACTATAAATATTTGTGTAAACATAGGTTCTTTTCCTGTTTTTTTGAAACCTTTGGGGTACAGACCTAGTAGCAGTACTATTGGATCAAAGGATATGCACAGTTTTATCATCCTTTGGGCAAATTGTATCAATTAACAATTCTACTAATATTTGTCATTTTTTCTTTCTTTTATATTAGCCAATCTGATAGGTGTCAGGTAGTACCTTTAAGTTATTTTAATTTGTATTTCTCTAATCAATAGTGATTTAGAGCATTTTTTCATATGACTATAAATAACCTTGATTTCTTCTTTTGAAAACTATTTTTCATATCCTTTGGCTATTAATCAATTGGGGAATGACTTGCATTCCTATAAATTTGATGCAGTACTCTAAATATGTGGGAAATGAGTTCTTTTTCAGAGAAACTTGCTATAAATCTACTATTACCACCTCCCATCCCAGTTTCCTACTTTCTTTGTAATCTGGGTTGCAGTGATTTTGCCTGTACAAAACCATTTTAATTTGAAATCGTCAAGATCATCCATTTTATAACCAGCATAATGTTATCTATCTCTTGTTTGGTTATAAATTCTTCCCTTATCCTCAAGTCTGATAGGTAAACCATTCCATACTTCCTTGAATGAACTTTTAAGCTATTAAGATATTAGAGTTTAAAAGTGCACTAAGACTTTTGGAATGCCCAGTATATAAATTTACACAAGGTGACATAAGCAGAGCTAGGAAGATAGCATGCACATGTTCACATGCCTTCCAACAATGCATAGTTCCATTTGGTGCTAAATTTCACACTATGCATGGTTGGGGAAGATTTCTTATATGCCAAGCTGCTACCATCATTGGTATGTTACATGGTATGAGTACAGGATTGGGGAGGCAATTGAAGGCTGAAGTGAGGAGATAAGGACAAAATCTAGGGGTAAGTGTAGGAGGACTGAGGATGGTACTGAACAGAGTGAAGAAGAGATACAGCATTGAGTTGTTCAGGAATATTGGGTGGGCTATGTGAACTCTGGATATCTACCATTGGTCCTGTCCTTCTGCTGCCTGGAAAAATGACTAAATTAGAGTTAGTGGACCTGAAGTTTAAATTCCAGCTCTGCCACTTGTTACTTTTGTGGCCTTAAGCAAGTTATTTAACCTCATGACCTTTGTTTCCCCATCTGTAAAACAAAGGAGTTGTACACAAATGATGCCTTCAACTTTTTCTAGCCCTAAGTTTGAGTCTTCAAAGTGTCGCTTGAGTTAGGACTTGAAGAAGGGAGGATTACAGTGGACAGAAATGAGGATGATAGAGAGGAAAAGTCAATTCCAGGTGGATGATCAAAGATACATTGGTGGGAGAGGCAAGAGTAAGAATGGTTTATTTTAGATAATTTGCTTTCACTGGAGAATGAAGTATAGTTAGCTAGCGTTTTATGTAGGACTTTAATGTTTGCAAAATACCAAACATGTTATCTCATTTTATCCTCAAAACAACCCACATTTTACAGATGAGGAAACTGGGGCCGAGAGAGGTGCAGTGGCCTGCTCAGCATCACAGAGGTGGTAAGAGTCTGAGGTAAGATTTGAATCCAGGTCTTCCTGACTCTAAGGCCAGTGCTCTGTGGAGTAAATAGAGTGAAAGAAGGACAAAAATATCATGGAAATAGCACTGTTGTTATGAGAACTTGAATATGTATCTTCCCCTCAAAGAGCCTACATTCCTAATAAGTATGATTTTTTTTTAGATGAAACCTGATTTCATTAGCATAGGGAACTCCCAGTGAGTCAAAAAACTATTAATGCAGAACTGAAACTGCTTTGTAACTCATTTTAGAGATATGTCTGAAATAACTAGATTGTAAATAAGTAAATCTAAACTTCATCCCTCCCTCCTCCCCCTGCAAAAAAACCTAGAGGAATAATGGTGAGAGGGGAGAAGAAAGAAAGTTGTCTGAGATAGTAAGAGCTTAAGTGACTTGCTGAGTGTCAGATAACCATTATGTGTCAGAGATGAGACTTGAACCCAGTTCTTCCTGACTCAGAGGCCAGCTCTTTATTTGCAACATCTCAGAAGAACACACCCAGAGTACTCTCATATTATTTAAGTACCTATCACCATATGTTTCCCATTGATGTATGGAGCGCTTAGAGCTTGGTCAGATATCAAAAATGCCAAGGTCATCTACTGCATCCCAGGACATCACCAGTTGACCTGAATAACTTTGATGGTTCTGGAAGAAAAAAAGTGAGTCTGATGGCTTTGTTCAACTCTGCCTCACTTTAATCCAATTTATGAACAAGTCAAAAGACATCACAAGTCATGTCATTTTGGTTTTCTTTGAGTATAAAGGAGAACAACCAATGGAAGACTGACAAATATTTTACATGTATATATTTCCTTTTTCCTTGATCAACATAGGAAATAAACCTAATGGTAGTATTATTTACCACTATACTTTATATATATATATATATAT
>NW_025363931.1:0-5235 GCF_016433145.1 Gracilinanus agilis
ATATATATATATACACACACACACACACACACACACACACACACACACACACCAGTGAAGTACAATCTTGACTCGCCCCTACCAAGATGGTCCTTGCAAAAGTCTAGTGTCCAGAGATTTATCTATCATCAATCAATCACTAATCTTTAATCAAGTCCCTGTTACGTGCCAGGCACTGTGCTCACTTCCCAGTACAAAAGAAAGAAGATAGTACTGGCTGGGCAGTTATATTCTATGAAGGAAGTCAACAAAGATATATCTAAGGAAAGACAGAATAAATATGGAGAAAGTGCGTACAAAGTAGTTCATTGGAAGGTAGTTAAGGTAGGTTGGGGGATGGCACTAGCAGTTGGGAGGGACCAGCAGAAGCTTCAAACAGAAGATGTTGTGCCATTTTGAAAGTAGAGAGAGATTCTATGAAGCAAAGGTGAGAAAGGAATTCATTCCAGGCATGTGGGATGGTTAGTACAAAGGCATGGAAGTAGGAGATGGGAGATGGAATACTGAGTGTGAGGAACAGAGGGAGGACCAGTTTGGCTAGATTATAGAATAGAAGAAGGGAAGTAATATAGAATGAGGCTATAAAGTTGGGGTCAGGTTGTCAAGAGCTAAATAGGAGGAGCAGCCTGGTATCTCGGTGAATAGAGATAGGGTTGAAGAAAGGAAAGTTCTGAATTCAAAATTTGTTTCAGGCACTTCCTAGTTGGGTGACCCTGGGCAAGTCACTTAACCCCCATTGCCTAGCTCTTACTGCTCTTCTGCCTTGGAACCAACACACAGTATTGATTTTAGGACAGAAGGTAAGGATTTTTTAAAAATAGGTAAACAGTGTAACCATGTTAAAAATGAATATTAATAAATGTTTAAATTTAAAAAAAAATAGGTAAACAGAAATTCTGAGCCATTGGAATTATCAAGTAAAAAAATAATAGTCAAATCTGGACTTTGAGAAATCCCTTTGGCAGTTGACTGGAGGATGGGATGGGAATGGGAAGAGACTTGAGGCAGAGACACCAATGAGGAAGCTGTTAACAACATAAATGAGAGGTGATGAGGACCCCAATAAAGGTGGTGGCTATGTGAGCAGAGAGAAGGGGTCAAAATATATGATACAGGCAGTTTTCTTTAAAAGAAATCCAAGAGGGGTAGGTAAGGGGGTGCCAAGCCTGGAGATGAGAGGTTCTGGGTTCAAAACTGACCTCAGACACTTCCTAGCTATGTGATGCTGGGCAAGGCATTTAACCCCATTTGTCTAACTCTTGCTCTTTTTTCTCAGAGTTGTTACCAACATAGAATATAAAAGTTGCCCAAAAAAAGTCAAAGTTACATATAGTTATATGAAAAAAATGCTTTAAATCATTATTGACTCAAGAAATGAAAATTAAAACAAATCTGAGCTCCACCTTGTAATTATCAGATTGGCTAAGATGACAGAAAGGGAAAATGACAAATGTTGGAGGGGATGTGGGAAAATTGGGACACTGATGCCCTGTTGGTAGAGTTGTGAACTGATCCAACCATTCTGGAGAGCAATTTAGAACTATGCCCAAAGGGCTATAAAACTGTGCACACCCTTTGATATAGCAATACCACTACTAGGTCTGTACCCCAAATAGATCAAAGACAAAAGAACCTACTTGTACAAAAATATTCATTGCAGCTCTTTTTTGGTGGTAAAGAATTGGAAATTGAAGGCTCCCGAACAATGGGGAATGGCTGAACAGTTGTGGTATATGATCGTGATGGAATACTGTTGTGCTCTAAGAAATAAAGAACAGAAAAACATGGGAAAACGTCTGAACTGATTCAAAGTGAAATGAATAGAACCAGGAGAAGAACTGTTCACAGCAATATTGTAGCAGCCATCAACTGCAAATGACTTAGTTATATTCTCAGCAATATAATGATCCAAGATAATTCTGAAGGACTTATTTTTTTTAACCCTTAACTTCTGTGTATTGGCTCATAGGTGGAAGAGTGGTAAGGGTAGGCCATGAGAGTCAAGTGACTTGCCCAGGGTCACACAGCTGGGAAGCGTCTGAGGCCGGATTTGAACCTAGGCTGAAGGACTTATGATGAAAAATGCTATCCACCTCCAGAGAAAGAACTGATGGGGTCTGAATGCACATCAAAGAATACTTTCCTTTACCTTAAGAATCTTGGTTTTTGGGTTCTGTCTTTTCTTTTGCAACATGGGTGATATGGAAAATTTTTACATGATTACACCCATTCTATATTTAATTGCTTGCCTTCTTAGGAAGGAGAAAGATGAAGGGAAGGAGGGAGAAAATTTAGAACTCAAAATTTTAAAAAATTTTAACATTTTTGTTTACATTAAATCAGAAAAAAATAAAATAGAACAAACAAATTGAGGTATATGATGATGAAATATATTGTGCTATAAGGAATGATGAACAGGGTGATTTCAGAAGAACTTGAAAGACTTACATAAACTGATGCAGAGTGAAATAAGCAGAATTAGGAAAACATTGTACACAGTAACAGCAATATTGCAGAATGATCAATTGTGATACATTTAGTTATTACCGGCAATACAATGATCCAGGACAATTCTGAGGGACTTATAAAAAAAAATGCTATCCACCTCCAGAGAAAGAAATGTTGGAGTCAGAATGCAGATGAAAGCATAAGATTTTTCAATAGTTTATTGGGGCTTATGTTTTGGGGTTTTGTTTTTTTTCAGATTATTTGCTTTCAAAACTGAGCGATATAGAAATATGTTTTGCAAGATAATATATGTACAATCCAAATTGAATCACCTCTCAGCACTAGGACAGGGAAGGGAGGGGAGGGGGGAACATAAGTTCAATAATATAACTTAAGAAAACTTGTGTGGAAATTTGCTATTACCTGTAATTGGTTTAAAAAATTGAAAATTAAGAAAATTAAAACTACTTAGGGAAAAAAGAGAAGCAGCTCTGTTTCATGACCCTCTGTAATAATGTCAGTGAGGCATAAAATAGGGAGATGTAAACTAGATAAAAGCATTTTCCTTTGTGAAAGAGGAGATCCAATGAGTACAGGTCTATGAAGGATTTCCTTCAGAGGTGTTCCAGATGCTCCTGTCTTATGAATGGAATTGTAGTGATTGCAGGAAACTCCACCAAAGATACTGAAGAACCCACTGAAAAAGATCCCTGGTCATTTAAAGTTTAGCTGGACCATTCACACAGGAAATATCAAATGGATGAAGAATGTCGTGACTCAGATTTCAACATACATCTGAACAATCCTATGGAGTTTGTCCAAGAATAACATATATCTGGGATAGACAGTCAAGATGAATAAGTGAGTGGGTACGGATTTGAAAAGGAGGAAGTGAATAACCCAGATTGCTTTCAGAAAATTGCAAAGCACTTTAGGTGACCTCCTAAAAATGCAGATCAATCTTTTTAATGCAAACATTTTATCAGTGTTCAGAATGGAACCTGGAACATCATTGCCTCTGAAGAATTCAAGGCAAGCATCCCACAAAGGGCACTGGAGAAGTACATGGTGGGTCGAAGCAGGCTGTCACAAATAGCCAACCAGGAATTTCACAGGACAAGAGTAAAGGAAGTCACCAGGGAATTTTATGACAGAAAGAGATGATGGGTTGGTCAAGTAGTAAGAGTAAGGGGTGGATGAAAAGAGGCTGGTCAGAATGCTCCATAGGTTCCCTCCTTAGGCTGCAAGAAAAGTCCCAAGCATGGTGGCAGACCCTCCCTGTGTTAAAATTTGGGAAGGATATAGTTCAGTCACAAAGAATAAGCAGACATGGATCGACTGTTGGAAAGAGCTCCCAAATCAAGTAAATCCAAAATCCATTTGAGTCTTTCTACTAACGATATAAAGTTCTGTGATTTAAATCCTGTAAATGTTGTCAGCACTGTTAAAACTTAGCACCTTGGGGCAAAAGCTATGGCACCCTGCCCTAGTTATAGCTCTGACAGGGACTCATTGAACTGTTTACTTAATAGTGGGTGAAAGAGTTGAAATCTTCATAGGTGGAAGGAATAAGTGTTGAAGTAAGAAGGTTCTGAGTGTTATTATTTCAATGCACTTTAAGTTCATGTCCATTTCCTGGTCCCCCATGCTATCGGAGAATGTCTGGTTGGCATCTTTTCTTTTTATTTTTAATATCTCTTCCCCCTCCCCCAAAATGAGCCACTGTTGTTTCTTCCTAACTAAGAGGTAGAATCATGTGGAAACCCCAAATAGGAGAACAGAGGAGCTTTTAAATTATATTTTTTGCTTTGTTTCCCACTGAATCAACACCTTTTCCCCTTGCCCCATTACACTCTTATTCCTCATCCTAGGGGAGCAATTCAGAGCAGCTCCTACTGGGAGTAGATTGAATTCCTTCTCCTTTTCTTCCCTAGGTTTGTCTCCCTAATAGGAAGCAGAGAAACTGAAGGTCACCCCAGCCAGAATCCTGGGTCCCTGAGGGACCACCAAAGTGGATCTATAAGCTGAATTTCACCACTTACTCCCTAAATCAGACCGACTCATAACCCTAGAAAGGAAACAAGCAGAAAAGAAGGTTGGTTTTGGAGTCTGAGGTCCTGTATTCCAGTCCTGACTCATATTTACAACCAGTGGGACCTTGGGTAAGTCACCTCGATCTCTTTGGGGTTCAGTTTTTTCCTTCTGTCCAAGGCAAGATTTGAACTTCAGAGACAGTAGAGAGAATATTGTATTTGGAGTAAAAGGAAGTGGATTTAAATCCCAGCTTTGCCTCTTATCACCTGTGTGATCCTTTGTCTGGGCTTCAGATTCCTCAGTTGTAAAATGAGGGTGGGGATAGACAAGATGATGTCTAAGGGTCTTCCCAACTCTAAATCTAGGATCCTCTGAGACAGAGGGGTCAAAGGTGCAGGAACCAGACTAAAATGTAATTGGGAAATGTTTAACAAAATAAATAAAAATACAACAGAACATAGATAATGTTACTATGTGGTTTTCTAAGTCAATATGTAGCCTACAAAAATCCTGATGTATGATTTAGGAGCCCTCTTTTCGGTTAGATTTGACATCACTGCTGGAAGACACCAAGCAGGAGTGATAGCTTTAGGTCCACTGGATTCCTTTGCTGGAGCTTACTGGCCTTGGTTCTCGTTTCCCTCACTCCCCTAGAGGGAAAGGAGGAGGGGGAGACTGCTGGCTGCTGTAGGTGATGCCCAGGCTGCCCCAATCCCATGCCATTCAGGCTGGAGCCGTCTGGAGCTTGGCTCC
>NW_025363932.1:0-5849 GCF_016433145.1 Gracilinanus agilis
ATATATATATATATAATATACACTTTGACTTTACCTTGGTGTATGGTGTGAGGAATTGGTCTGTACATATTTTCTTCCATAATATTTTTGAGTTTTCTCAGTAATGTTTGTCAAATAGTGAGTTCTTTCTCCAAAAGCTTATACCTTTGGGTTCATTGAACACTAGGTTACTATGAACATTAACTAGTGTGTACTGATTACCTTACCTACTCAATTGATCCACAGGTCTTTTTCTTAGCTGGTACTAGATTGTTTTGATGACTACCATTTTATAGCATTATATTATTTTTATTATTATTATGTTACATAATAATAATATAATACATTGCATTATGTTATTATTTTTCTAGTCCTTTGAAATATCTTTGGGTAGTTTGATTGGTGTTATGCTTATTAGCATACCTAAATTAATTTAGGTAGGATCATAATTTTTATTATATTGGCTTGATTTAGTGTTTTTCCAATTGTTTGAGCCTGACTTTATTTATGTGAAAAAATGTTTTATTATTTGTGTTCACATATTTGCTGAGTTTTTCTCTTAGGTTTTTTATATTATTTATATTTAATTGAAATGTAATTTCCTTTTCTATCTCTTGCTATTGAAATTTGTGGAAAATAAATGCTAATGATTTGAGGATGTTTATTTATTTTGTGTCCTGTAACTTTGCTATTGTCATTTATTTTCTGTTTTGGGGGTTGATTCTCTGGGTTTCTCTAGTTATACATGATCATATCATTTTGAAAGAGTTGTTTTTTTATTTCCTCATTGTCTATTCTATTTCCTTAATTTTTCTGCACTTATTGCTATAGATAGAGTTTCTAGTATTATATCAAATAATGGTGATGATAATAGGCATCTTTACTTCATCTTTGATCTTATTGAGAAATATTCTACTTTTTTCCCATTTCAGACCATCCTTGCTGGTACTTTTAGAAAGATATTGTTTATTATTTTAATGAAAACTCCATTTATTCTATTGTTTAATATTGTTGTTTGTTTCTCTTGAGGAATGGATATTGTATTTTGTCAAAAACTTTTTCTGAATCTCTTGATTTAATCATATGCTTTCTGTTGGTTTTATTATTTATATTGCCACTTTTTTCCAGCTCTGCTTCATTCACTTATTTATTTACTGGTATCTCAAATGCTTGGAAGTCCTCTATTTCACTAAATGCCACTTTTTATATCATGAGGCTTATGCTCAGTTTCCTGAGTAGGTGATTTTTTGTTGTAGACCTATATACTTTGCATTGTAGAATATCATATTTAATTTGATCCTTAAATGTAGAGACTACCAAGACTTGTGCAATCCTGATTATTGCTCCAGAATATTTGAATATTTTTAACCTGGTAGAATGAAATAATTTTTCCTTGGTCTGGATGTTTCAAAAATTGGCTATAAAAGTCTTGGGATATTTTATTTAAAGTCTATTTCAGGAGGTAATTGTTGGATTTATTTCATTTCTATTTTCCCCTCTTATTCAGGATACCAGAGGAGTTGTTTTTTTCCTGATGACTTCTTGAAATATGATGCCCAGATACTTTATTTGATCATAGGTTTCAGATACTCTAATGATTCTTTAATTATCTCTGCTGGAACTATTTTCCATCTCAGTTGTTTTCCTATGAGGTTATATCAGATTTTCTTCTATTTTCTTCTTTCTTTTCTTTCAGAACTTTGCTTATTGTTTCCTAATGTCTTATGGAGTTATTGACTTCCATTTATTCAGTTCTCATATTTAATATATTTTTTCTTCTTTGAGCTTTTGTGTTTCCATTTCTATTTGGCCCATTATATTTTTGGGGGCATTGTTTTCTTCAGTAATTTTTTGGTCTTCATTTCCTCTTGCCATGTTTTAGTTTCCATGTAGGTGACTTTTTTTTAAATATTTGAATATTAAAATTTCTTTTAAAGTTTTTCCAAGAGTTTTTTTTGGAGCCTGCTATCCTTTCTCAATTTCCTTTGGGGATTTACATGTTTGCTTTTTGCCATTTTTATCCTCTTCCGAGATTATATTTTGATCTTCCCTTTCACTAAAGTGATTGCTAAGTTTAGGGTTTTTCTTTGACTTTTCCACATTTTTCTAGTCACTATTTTCCCTGACTATTATATATTCATTCTGTTGAAGTTCTGCTATGCTCTTGAGGTAGAGGGAGTACTGCTACATGCTTGCAGTACAGTCTTTGCTGGTGCATGGGGTAGGCCTGGATTTCATTGGAACACTCAGTGTGCCCTTCAGGGTTTTTTCTGGCTGACTTATTTTTTAATTAAATGTACTTATTTACTTAGAATATTTTTCCAAGGTTACACGATTCATGATTCAAGAAGTGTGAATGCTTTCCCCTCTTCCCTCCCAGAGCTGACAAGTAATTCCACTGGGTTAAATATATATATCATTGTTCAAAACCTATTTCTATATTATTCATATTTACCATATAATGATCTTTTAATGCCAAAACCCCCAATCATATCCTCACTAAATCACAGAATTGATCATATGTCTCTCGTCTGCATTTCTACTCCCACAGTTCTTTCTCTGGACGTGGATAGTGTTCTTTCTCATAAGTTCCTCTGGATTTTCCTGACTCATTGCATTGCTACTAATAGAAAATTCTATTACATTTAATTATGCCACAGTATATCAGTTTCTGTGTACAACATTCTCCTGGTTCAGCTCATTTCACTCTGCATCAGTTCCTGGAGTATTTTTCAATTCATATAGAAATCATCCAGTTCATTATTCCTTTTAGCACAATAATATTCTATCACCATCAGATACAACAATTTGTTTAGCCATTTCCCCAATCAATGAACAGGTATACTATTCTATGTTCATCTAATTTACATATAATTTCCTTCCTTATATTTAAGTCATTCACCCATTCTGAATTTATCTTTGTATAGGGGGTGAGATATTGATCTAACCATTATTTCTCCCATACTGTTTTCCAATTTTCCCAGAAGTTTTTGTCAAATAGTGGATGTGTGTCCCAAAAGCTGAGATCTTTGGGTTTGTCATACCTTATGTTGCTGAGGTCATTTACTCCATGTCTATTCCACTGATCCTCCCTTCTGTCTCTTAGCCAGTACCATATTGTTTTGATGACCACTGCTTTATAGTACATTTTAAGATCTGGTACTGCTAGGCCCCCATCCTTAATATTTTTTTTCATGATTTCCTTGGATATTCTTGATTTTTTTCTTCCAGATGAACTTTGCTATAATTTTTTCTAATTCTATAAAAAGTTTTTTGGTAGTTTGATAGGTATGGCACAGAATAAGTGGGTTAATTTGAGTAGATTTTCATTTTTATTATATTAGCTCATCCTACCAATGAGCAATTAGTGTTTTTCCAATTATTTAGATCCAGTTTTAATTGTGTGAAAATTGTTTTGTAGTTGTATTTACATAGTTCCTGTGTTTTTCTAGGCAGATAAATTCCTAAATATTTTATATTGTCTAAATTGATTTTAAATAGAATTTCTCTTTCTAACTCTTGCTGCTGAGTTTTGTTCAAATATATATAAATGTTGATGATTTATGTGAATTTATTTTGTACCCAGCAACTGACAAAATTACTAATTATTTCCATTAGCTTTTTAGTTGATTTCCTAGGGTTGTTGTAGTATATAATCATATCATCTGCAAAGAGTGCTAGTTTAGTTTCCTCATTGCCTACTTTAATTCCTTCATTTTCTTTTCCATCTTTAATTGCTACCCCTAGTGTTTCTAATACAATATTAGATTGTAATGGTGATCATGGGCATCCTTGTTTCACTCTTAATCTTATTGTGAAAGCTTCTAACTTGTCTCCATTTCAGATGATACTTTCTAATGGATTTAAATATATATTGTTTATTATTTTGGCAAGAACCTTTTTATTCCTATACTTCTAAAGTTTTCAATAGGAATGGGTGTTGTAGTTTGTCAAAGGTTTTTTCTGCAGCTATTGAGATAATCATGTGATTTCTATTAGTTTGGTTGCTGATATGGATAATTATATGAATGTTTGCTTTTTTTCTAATATTAAACCATCTTTGCATTCCTGGTATAATTATCCCACATAGTCATAATGAATAATGCTCATAATAACTTGCTGTATTCTTTTGGCTAGTATTTTATTTACAATTTTTTTAACATTTATTAATAATCATTTTTAACATGGTTACATGATTCATGCTCCTCCTTTCCCCTTCACCCCCCGCACTCCCCCCACCCATGGCTGACACACATTTCCACTGGTTTTGTCATGTGTCCTTGATCAAGACCTATTTCCAAATTGTTGGTGGTTGCACTGGTGTGGTAATTTCGAGTCCACATCCCCAATCATGTCCACCCCGACCCATACGCTCAAGCAGTTGCTTTTCTTATATGTTTCCTCTCCTGCAGTCCTTCCTCTGAATGTGGGTAGCATCTTTACCATAAATCCCTCAGGGCTGTCCTGGGTCATTGCATTACTCTCCCCTTCTTTCATTTTAGCCAATCTGCTAGGTGTGAGGTGATACCTCAGAGTTGTTTTGATTTGCATTTCTCTAATTATTAGAGATTTGGAACACTTTCTCAAGTACTTATTGATACTTTTGATTTCTCTACCTGAAAATTGCCTATTCGTGTCTCTTGCCCATTTATCAGTTGGGGAATGGCTTGATTTTTTATACAATTGCTTTAACTCCTTGTATATTTGAGTAATTAGACCCCTGTCAGAGTTTTTCCTTATAAAGATTTTTTCCCAATTTGTTGTTTCCCTCCTGATTTTGACTACATTGTTTTTGTTTGTACAAAAGCTTTTTAGTTTAATATAATCAAAACCATTTAATTTACATTTTGTAATTTTCTCTAACTCTTGCTTGGTTTTAAAGTCTTTCCTTTCCCAGAGATCTGACAAGTATACTATTCTGTGTTCACTTAACTTATTTATAGTTTCCCTCTTTATATTCAAGTCGTTCACCCATTCTGAATTTATCTTGGTGTAGGGTGTGAGATGTTGATCTAGACCTAATCTCTCCCATATTGTTTTCCAAATTTCCCAGCAGTTTTTGTCAAATAGTGGATTCATGTCCCAAAAGTTGGCCTCTTTGGGTTTATCATACACTGTCTTGCTGGGATTAGTTGCTCTTTGAATGTCTGATAGAATTCACTTGTGAATCCATCAGGTCCTGGCGATTTTTTCTTAAGGAGGTCTTTGATGGCTTGTTCAATTTCTTTTTCTGATATGGGATTATTTAGGTATTCTATTTCTTCTGCTGTTAATCTAGCCAATTTATATTTTTGTAAATATTCATCCATATCTCCTAAATTGTTATATTTATTGCCATATAATTGGGCAAAATAGTTTTTAATGATTGCCTTAATTTCCTCTTCATTAGAGGTGAGGTTTCCCTTTTCATCTTTGATACTGTCAATTTGTTTTTCTTCTTTCCTTTTTTTTATTAGATTGACTAGTACTTTGTCTATTTTATCTGTTTTTTCAAAGTACCAGCTTCTAGTCTTATTTATTAATTCAATAGTTCTTTTACTTTCGATTTTATTAATTTCTCCCTTGGTTTTTAGTATTTCTAATTTAGTTTTCATCTGGGGATTTTTAATTTGCTGACTTTCTAATTTTTTGAGTTGCATGCCCAATTCATTGATCTCTGCCCTCTCTAATTTGTTAATATATGCACTCAGGGATATAAATTTCCCCCTGAGTACTGCCTTGGCCGCATCCCACAGATTTTGGTAGGATGTCTCATCATTGTCATTTTCTTCAATGAAATTGTTGATTGTTTCTATGATTCCTTCTTTGACAAATTGGTTTTGAAGAATCATATTATTTAATTTCCAATTAGTTTTTGATTTTCCTGTCCA
>NW_025363933.1:0-1556 GCF_016433145.1 Gracilinanus agilis
TGTTAAGTGTGTACTATGTGCCCAGCACTTACTTTGTATTAAGTGCTTTACAAATATCTCATTTGATCCTCACAACAAACTTCAGATGTAAATACTTTATTTTTCCCATTTTACAGTTGAGGAAAATGAGGCAAACAG
Organism: Gracilinanus agilis; assembly: GCF_016433145.1. Lineage (NCBI taxonomy): Eukaryota > Metazoa > Chordata > Mammalia > Didelphimorphia > Didelphidae > Gracilinanus > Gracilinanus agilis. The sequence goes on from NW_025363933.1 coordinate 139, forward strand.
AGGTTAAGTAACTTGCCAAGAGAATAAGTAAGATTTGATCCCAGGCCCATTACTCTGTCTTATTACTTCCTACCTAGCTGTCTTGAAAAGTAAAATATGCCATTCAACAAATATAAAAGATTTTACTGCAAGATATTGAGTAGTAAAGGAATCAGAGGGAAAAGAAGTAGAAACTTTCTAGTCATCTATATAGTCACAGTACAATAAAATACAAGTTTTATCAATGAGGAAAAGAACGCATATGCAAGTCATATGATGAATCACAGAAGTTATATTGAGGGAAATGTCTGAAATTCAAGGTTCTATGAAAATCTGAAAAGTGGTGGAAATGGCAATATACTCACATTCTATCAGACAAAAACCTAATACTACTTTTCTTTATGAAAGATTTAACAAATATATCAATATCAAAGATAACACCTGTGATCTCCTCCTAAATCCTCCACCTAGAAACATTAATCTATCATGGGAATTACATTCCAGAGACCACACTCCAAAGTAGGTGAAAATCCACAAAGTAGAGGCATTATATTTATTTTATTACACACACATACACACACACACACACACACACACACACACACACATATATATATATATATATACATACATACATACATTGTGATAATGAAATTAAATCTATCCTGCCCATCTTTAGATTTAATCACCAAAGGTGAAAATATCTCCATTTAACTCACAAGTTGGGAGGTGTGTAACCCACCTGTGCTAGAGTAAACTCATCAGAATTTACTGACTGCCTCCTGGGCAGTCCTTAGAAAAGTGTCTGTTGTGATTGGACACATAAACTAAGAGGAGGCCACAGGAAGTGACACAAAAGAGGCCTCTTTAAAAAAGAGAACTCAGTGATCTGGGCCCACTCTTCTGGTTTGTGAACTGGACCTGAAGGAGCTCTTCTGGTTCCTGACCAGACTTGGAGGAGATCTGGAGCTGGGGAGACTGTTCCATGTGGTGAGTGTAAAGACTGAATCTTCCTGAACTTCTCTTAAGGAACTGCCCTTTCAAAGAGACTCTGACTGAAGCTTTTGCTTCATTTGCCTCAGGGCCCTTTGGCCCTCTGAGTTTCTGGCCTTGGGATCAAGGCTGGATTTCCCTCATCTGAGGGTTAATTAGATCTACCTGGATTAAACTAGGGGATCTGAGCAAATTACCTACTGTGTTAGATTACTTATCCTATCTTATTCTCTCTCTTATTTCCTTATTTCTTCTTCCTCTTCTCATTTGTAAATACATTTTCCATAAAAGGCACTTTAAGTTGAGGTTATTCTTTAATTGGGGATTGATAATTGTTCAATCCCCTGGCAACCAAACCTCTTAATATTTACCAATCAAAACCCCTTTTTACCCCTTACATTATATATACATACATATATATATATACATATATATATATATATATA